>NC_140503.1:1263192-1369348 GCF_964339955.1 Pipistrellus hanaki
GGAGCGGGGCGGTGAGGCCGGGAGGAGCGGGGCCTGTGAGGCGGTGAGGCGGGGAGGAGCAGGGCCCGTGAGGCGGGGAGGAGCGGGCCCGTGAGGCGGGGAGGAGCGGGGCCTTGAGGCTGGGAGGAGCGGGGCCCGTGAGGCTGGGAGGAGCGGGGCCCGTGAGGCGGGGAGGAGCGGGGCCCGTGGGGCGGGGAGGAGCAGGGCCCGTGAGGCGGGGAGGAGCAGGGCCCGTGAGGCGGGGAGGAGCGGGGCCCGTGAGGCGGGGAGGAGCGGGGCCGGTGAGGCGGGAGGGGCGGGGCCCGTGAGGCTGGGAGGAGCAGGGCCCGTGAGGCGGGGAGGAGCGGGGCCCGTGGGGCGGGGAGGAGCGGGGCCGGTGAGGCGGGGAGGAGCGGGGCCCGTGGGGCGGGGAGGAGCGGGGCGGTGAGGCGGTGAGGAGCGGGGCCCGTGGGGCGGGGAGGAGCGGGGCCCGTGGGGCGGGGAGGGGCGGGGCCCGTGGGGCGGGGAGGAGCGGGGCCCGTGGGGCGGGGAGGAGCGGGGCCCGTGAGGCGGGGAGGGGCGGGGCCCGTGGGGCGGGGAGGAGCGGGGCCCGTGGGGCGGGGAGGAGCGGGGCCCGTGGGGCGGGGAGGAGCGGGGCCGTGGGGCGGGGAGGAGCGGGGCCCGTGGGGCGGGGAGGAGCGGGGCCCGTGGGGCGGGGAGGAGCGGGGCCCGTGGGGCGGGGAGGAGCGGGGCCCGTGGGGCGGGGAGGAGCGGGGCCCGTGGGGCGGGGAGGGGCGGGGCCTGTGGGGCGGGGAGGAGCGGGCGGCTGGCGGGAGGCACGGTGCGGAGCGGCTGTCGGCCGGGGCTCACCCTGTCTCGCGGCCGCAGGTGCCCAGGTGCGCCGCGTGCCCATGGGGCGGCTGACGGGCGGCGTGCTGCACTCCAAGTTCTGGGTGGTGGACGGGCAGCACGTGTACCTGGGCAGCGCCAACATGGACTGGCGCTCGCTGACGCAGGTGAGTCCCCGCCCCCCGGGCTCCCGGCCGCTCGCTCCTCACCGGGGACCGGGAGGGCGGCCGCCCAGGACATCTCCCCGTGGGGCCCACGCGGCCGGACCCCACAGCTGCAGGAGTCCCGGGCGCCCAGCCCCTCCGCTCGGCCTCCTTTCGCAGTGCGTGTGGGAGGGGAGGAGGGAGAGAGAAACACATCCAGCGCTCGCCTCCCGCACACGCCCACCGGGGCAGGTGGCCAGCCCGCAGCCGAGGTCCGAGCCCTTGACGGGACTCGAACCCGTGGCCCTCGGGCGCGCAGGTGGACGCTCCACACAGCCCCGCGGCCGGGCCTGTGGGGGCTCGTGGGAGCTGGCGCCTCCGCCCAGGCCCGCAGACGGCACAGCCGGGCCCTCAGGAAAACCCCCGTTAAGGCGGCCAAACGCCGGCGGACGGTCCCCGTCACACTGCTCGGCCCGGACCCTGAGGAGGACGCGCCCCTCGGCTTCATGCGTCTCCCGAGCGTTTCCGAGTGACCCTGTAGGGCTTCCGTCCTTGGAAGCAACGCTCAGGACACACAGGGGCCGCTGGGCACCCCACTCCTGCTCCCCGCACCCCGCTGGGGGTGCGGCCGTGGCCCAGCTGCTGGGGGCGCTGCACCCTGGCCCGGGCCCCCTCACTGCTGGGGGCCGCACCCCCCTCGCCGCTGGGGCCGCACCCCCCTCACCGCTGGGGGCCGCACCCCCCTCACCGCTGGGGGCCACACCCCCCTCACCGCTGGGGCCGCACCCCCCTCACCGCTGGGGCCGCACCCCCCCACCGCTGCGCCCGCAGGTGAAGGAGCTGGGCGTGGTGCTGCACAACTGCAGCCGGCTGGCCGGGGACCTGGAGAAGACCTTCCAGACCTACTGGGCGCTGGGCGCGCCCCACGCCGCGCTGCCCCGGCACTGGCCCCACAGCCTCTCCTCCCACATCAACCTCGCCCGGCCCCTCCGCGCCCGCTTCGGCGGGGTGCCCACCGCGGCCTACTTCTCGGTGAGAGGCCCGGCCCCCCGCCCCCACCCGCCCCGGGCTCCCCAGGCGCCTGCACCACAGGAGACAGGCGGCCTGAGGGGTGGGGGCGTCTCCGAACAGGGGAGGGGGAAGGGGCTCCAGCTCTTCCCGCCGTCCTTACTCTGCGGGCGGCCGGCCATGCCCCGGCTGATGCCCCCGGCCGATGCCCCCGGCCGATGCCCCCCGCCGGTGCCCTCGGCTGATGCTCCCGGCCATGCTCCCAGCCGATGCCCCCCGCCGGTGCCCTCGGCCCGTGGCTGGCCCGGAGCAGAGGCCTGGCGTCTGGGCGGGGACCTGACCCCGGACGGGGTCCCCGTGCAGGCGGGAAGCCTTGCCTGGCACAGGGCCCCCGCCAGGCCGCACCCAGTCTCCCTCCGACCCCACATCCTGGAGGGGGTGCAGGGAGGGCGCCCTGGTCCGGGAACCGTGGTTCCAGCAGGGCGGCGCCCTCAGGGACCTCCCCTCCCCGCCCCCCAGGCCTCGCCACCCGCGCTCTGCCCCGCGGGCCGCACCCGGGACCTGGAGGCGCTGCTGGCGGTGATGCGGGCGGCCCGGCGCTTCCTCTACGTCTCTGTGATGGACTACTTCCCCACCACACGCTTCAGCCGCCCGGCCCGGTGTGTGCGGGGAGGGGCAGGGGGCCGGAGGGAGACCCCCGGGCGGCGGGCCCAATGGCCGGGTCCCTGACCGCCTGCCCCGCAGGTACTGGCCGGTGCTGGACAGCGCGCTGCGGGAGGCGGCCTTCAGCCGGCGGGTGCCCGTGCGCCTGCTGGTCAGCTGCTCGCTGCACTCGGACCCCAGCATGTTCTCCTTCCTGCGGTCCCTGCAGGCCTTCAGCAACCCCGCGGCCAACGTGTCCCTGGACGTGGTGAGGCCTGGTCCCCCTGCCCCTGTGCCTCCCCTCCTCCCCTCCCGTCCACCCCCTCCCCTCCTCCCCTCCCCCTCCCCGCCCCCTCTCCCCTCCTCCCCTCCCCCTCCCCTGCCCCCTCTCCCCCTCCCCCGCCCCCTCTCCTCCTCCCCTCCCCCGCCCCCTCTCCCCCCCTCCCCTGCCCCCTCTCCCCCTCCCCCGCCCCCTCTCCCCTCCTCCCCTCCCCCTCCCCGCCCCCTCTCCCCCCCGCCCCTCTCCCCCTCCCCCGCCCCCTCTCCCCCCTCCCCCGCCCCCTCTCCCCTCCTCCCCTACCCCTCCCCGCCCCCTCTCCCCCCGCCCCCCTCTCCCCCCTCCCCCGCCCCCTCTCCCCCTCCCCCCCCCTCTCCCCCCTCCCCCGCCCCCTCTCCCCCTCCCCCACCCCTCTCCCCCTCCCCCGCCCCCTCTCCCCCCCCGCTCCCTCTCCCCCCTCCCCCGCCCCCTCTCCCCCTCCCCCGCCCCCTCTCCCTCTCCCCCACCCCCTCTCCCCCCTCCCCCGCCCCCTCTCCCCCTCCCCCACCCCCTCTCCCCCCTTCCCCTCCGGACTCGCTCCCTCCGGCCCCACAGAAGGTGTTCATCGTGCCGGTGGGGAATCACTCCCACATCCCGTTCAGCAGAATGAGCCACAGCAAGTTCATGGTCACGGAGAAGGCGGCCTACGTAGGTGAGCCCGGGGCGGGGCTGTGGGCAGGGCACCTGTGAGTCTGAGGGCGGCTGTGAGTGGGGACACAGAGGCACAGGCCCGCGGAGGGGCGAGCCGGGCCGTGGCCAGGCCTGGAGCTGGGGGCGTGGGCTCTCAGCCCAGAGGGCCTCCGCGCACCCTGTGATCACGTCCCCACGGGCCGGGCCAGGCGGGGGGGGGGGGGGGGGTCCGGGAGGCCGGGCACCAGCATCTCCCCGCACCCCAGGCACCTCCAACTGGTCGGAAGACTACTTCAGCAGCACGTCGGGCGTGGGGCTGGTGGCGAGCCAGCGGGCGGCCAGCTCGGTGCAGGAGCAGCTGCGGCGGCTGTTCGAGCGGGACTGGAGCTCCCGCTACGCCGTGGGCCTGGACGGGCGGGCCCCGGGCCAGGACTGCGTGTGGCCGGGCTGAGGCCCGCCGGCCGCTCCGGCCGCACGGCCTCTGAGACACTGCCCCGCCCCCGGGCCTCCGGGCTGCCCCACCCGGGCTCAGGCCGCTCCGTTCCCACAAGCCCCATCCGGGTGGAGACGCCCCCACGCCCAGTCTGTGAACTGTCTGCTCTCCTGATGCCCAAATACAGGCCCCTGAGCCCGCCTCCTCCCGGAGCCTCCAGCTGCCTCTCAATTCCAGAGCCGCAGTCCGGCCCGGGAGCGGGCCCCTGGGCTGTGCGTCTCCCGCCGGGCATGCGGGTGGCGTGTCTGCCATGGAGCCACTGACGCCTCAGTGCCCAGCCCCCAGGGACCGGGGCATTGGCATTGCCAGAGCCCTGGCTGGGGGTCGGGAGCAGGAGCAGATGGACTGGTCCCTGTGACCACCTCCTGGGCAGTTCCTGGGATAGCAGAGGGGCCCAGACCTGTGGGCAGGGCTGGAGGGGGTGGGGGCCCAGACCTGTGGGTGGGGCTGGAGGGGGAGATGGTCCAGGACTTGGGGGGTTGGAGGGGGGGGACCCAGACCTGTGGGCAGGGCTGGAGGGGGAAGGGGGCAGAGGGGAAGGGGGCCCAGGATGGGAGGGGTGTAGAGTGAGGAGAACCTGGGCTGAGCTGGGGGGGGCTGGCCCAGCTGGGATGGCAGGAGTGTACCCCGGAGCCGCTGCACCTGCCTGCAGAGGAGGGTCTGCATTCGGTCCCAGGTCCCACCTGCTGGCTCTGACTCGGGCTGCGACCCGCCCGCCCAGAGGGGGGTCCCCTCCCCGCTCCCCCCGTCACTGAGGCCGGATGGAGCTTGAGGCTGCTCCGTGGACCCAGGGGCAGCGGACGCTGAGGGAGCTAAGCGAGGAGACACGGGGTCCCCCTCCCCCACACCCTGCGTTGCCCCTCCCGCCCCGGTCCTGGCGGCCCCTGGGGGAGCTGGGGGTCCGGTGGGACGCTCAGACACCAGCATCCTGGCTGTGAGGAAGTTCTCCAGAGCCAGCCTGATGCCCCCCACCCCCTGCGAGGACCTGAGGGGGGCGGGCCCTGCACTGTGGGCAGGGCGGCGGGCGGCTGGGCCCGTCCGTGCTGAGCTGCACTGACCAGGTGGGGCCGGGAGCAGACACCACCGCACCCTCGCTGCCCAGGCCTGGCCGGCCGGTCCCGACGGCTCTGCGCTCCAGGCCAGCTGGTGCCTGGGCCTCAGCCATGCCCGCCTCGCCCGGGGTCGGGTGGCCACGCCCCAGTGGCCGCCTGGGGGGCCTGCTCCAGCAGAGCCCCCTCCCGGAGCCCAGATGGATGAGGCTGAGAGAAGGGTTGGGGGGTATGGGGGTGGGCCAGAAGGGCCCCCCTTGCTGAGGGGCGGGAACCAGGCCGTGTGCCTGCGGGCGGACCCAGTGCTGCCGCCACTGGCCAGTTCACAAGCAGCTTCTTCCTGTCCGGCCCGGAGCGGCCTGAGCCCCTTGGAGCCTGGGTCCCAGCCCTCGGGACCTGCAGGGGGGGGGGGTGGGGGGGCGGCCTGCTCCCCACGACACTGGACGATAAACTGGGACCCGCCGTTTGTGGGGTTCCTCATCAGCGCACAGGAGGGTGGCCACACGGTCAGCATCGCAGCTGTGACCCCGGGGTCGGGGGTGGGGGGCGGTGAATCCCCAGCCAGGCAGCCCCGCCCGTGTCCCCAGAGGCCAGCACTGGCCGGGAGGGGGGCGAGGGAGGGGGGCGCGGCCTTGCTCGGCTGCAGGCGAAAGGCCCACTGAGCCCTCCTTCCCGCCGCCCCACTCAGGGGCGCTCAGGGACCTGCTGGGGCTCAGCTCCAGGGCTCCCTCCCCTAACCTGATGGCCCGGCCCGGCCCTCCTCCGCCTGGCCTCCACGTCCCTGGGCCCCACGGGGTTGGGGGGTGGGGGGCAGTCTTGGAAGCAGCAGGCCACGTGGGGCCCACAGTCCCCCAGGGGGTTAAGGACCAGCTCCTGCCCCGCACCCACAGCCAGGGGAGCAGCAGCCCCTCCAAGGGAATGGGGGCCGGAGCCTGGGAGCCGGGGAATGGGGGCCACGTGGGAACCCCCTTACTGCCCCCCCCAGCGGGGGCTTGGAGAGCCTCTGAGATGGCCCCTCCTGATAGACCCTCCCTTCCTCCAAGATGGACGGAAGTAAACTCCACCTGCGGCCGGACATTCCTGAGCTCTGAGCCACAATCAGCACCTGCCAAACACCCTGAGCCCCCGACTCCTAAGTCCCTGGGTCCCTCATCATAGGCCTCACATGAACCCACCCGTCAGCGCGGCTGAGTGCCCTGAGCCCCGCCCTCTCTTCCCTCCCCTAAGAGTACGGCCTCCCAGGCGGCTCTGCCGGACACAGACGCCCCGGGACCTGCCGTGTGTGCCGGGGGGACCCGCCGTGTGTGCCGGGGGGACCCGCCGTGTGTGCCGGGGGGACCCGCCGTGTGTGTTGGGGGGACCCGCCGTGTGTTGGGGGGACCCGCCGTGTGTTGGGGGGACCCGCAGTGTGTGCCGGGGGGACCCGCAGTGTGTGCCGGGGGGACCCGCCGTGTGTGTTGGGGGGACCCGCAGTGTGTTGGGGGACCCGCCGTGTGTGCCGGGGGGACCCGCCGTGTGTGCCGGGGGGACCCGCAGTGTGTTGGGGGACCCGCCGTGTGTGCCGGGGGGACGCTTCTTCCCGGAACAAAAGCCCTCAGAGCCGTTGGTGGCGTCACCTCCTTTATTGTCTGGCGGGGAACAGCGGGGAGGGGCTGGGCGCGGGCAGTCCCCCCACACCCACACCCACACCCACACCTGCAGCCTCACCCACCCCACCCCCACCCACCCCCACGGGCCCTGAGCGGCCAGCCGGCACCTGCCCCACATCCTGCAGGGTCCACGCTAAGCAGGGGGTGCCCCCGGGGCTGGGGGGGGCGGTCCACCCAGGAGCGAGCGGGTTACAGTGCGCGCAGGCAGCGGGGTCCCAGGAAGGTGGGGGCTGTCTGCAGGGAGGCTGGACGGCCAGGGGGCAGGGCAGGGCCACGCCACCGAGGCCACGCCCACACCGCGGTCACGCCCACCACTGACCACGCCCGCACACGTCACAGCCAACGAGCGTGCGCCACGGCCACGGCCACGGGCACCTCCGTCTCGCGGTCAGCTGCGGCCTCACTGGGCCTGGGGCGCGGGCTGGGCCCCTGCCTTCCCGCCAGGCTCCCGCGTGGCTGTGGCCGTGGCGGGCTCCCCGGGCTCCTCCTCGCGGTCCTCGGGGGACAGGCTTTCTCGGGCGTCAAAGAACGTGACGGCCTCCTCCGGGGGCTGCGCCTGGGCCGGGGCGTCCGCCGCGCCCTCGCCCTTCCTGCCGGGCGCCGCGGAGAAGCCCAGTCTGGGGAACCGGAACCAACCCGTCTTCTCCTGCTTCCTGGGCGGCTCGGCCGCAGGCCAGGCCTCGGGCTGCGTCTGCACCGGGGCGGGTGTGGGTTCCTCCCCGGTGGCGGCGGCGCCCCCGGCGTCCGGGGCCCCGGAGGAGAACCCGATGCTCGGGAGCCAGAACCGGAACCGCCCGGAGGCCCGCTTGCTCTCCAGCTTCTCCCCGGCGGCCCCGTCTCCCTCTCGGCCGTCCTCTGGCAGGAACTCCAGGATCTCCGCCGGCTCCTCGTCGGAACCGCTGTCCGCAGGCTGCGGGCCCGAGCTGCCGTCTGACCCTTCGGACGTGGTGGTCTGCGGGCCGGCGTCCGTGCCGGAGGACAGGATCTCAAACGTCTCCGCGTCCGGCTGTGGGGCCCCCGGCGCCCGCTCGGCTCCCTGCGGGACCACCTGCACCTGAGCCCGCAGGGGCCTCTCGGGGACCTTCCCCTTGAGCAGGGAGAACCCGTAAGCCGGCGTCTGGACCTCGGAGGCCGGGATCTCCGCCTCCCGCACGATCTGGATCTGCGAGGAGCCGGCCTGCGGCCCCAGCCCAGCGGCGGACTCCGTGAGGACCCTGGTGTGGACGGTGACCTCCCGGCTCTCCACCCGCACGCCCTGGATGTGCACTCTGACCTTGGAGATGGGGCCGGCCTCCGCGGGGAGGGCCAGGGCCTCTGGCGGCTGCGGCCCGGGGGCCCCGTCGCCCGCCTGCAGGACGCTCACGCCCCAGGCCCCGGGGGGCTCCCTCCGCAGGGCCAGGGCCAGGCTGCCGTCCGGGCGCCAGACCTCCCGCGCGGCCGGGGGGACGAAGATGTCGGCCTCGCCGCCGGGGGCCGGGAACGTGAACCGGGGCACCTTGAGCTTGGGGAACCTGACGGTGAGCACAGAGTCCTCCCAAGCCTGGCCCACGACGGAGACTCGGGCTGGCGCGGCCGTCCTCAAAGCCTTCAGCCTGAGCGGGCCTTCCGGCGGGGGAGAGGGGTGCCCCGTGCCGGAGAGGGGGCCCTCGCCTGGACCCTGTGGGGCCTGGGAAGTGGGGGGCTCCTCGGGGGACGTGCTGGCAGGAGGCAGGGGCGGCTCCGAGCCCAGGCCCGGATGGAGCAGACCTCCCCCGAGAGCTCCCGCCACGTCCCTCTCCACCTCGGACCCGGGAGCACAGACCCCTGGCCTCGGGGCCGCAGCCTGAGCCTCCCCTTCCCTCGGCGCCCCCGGCGCCCCCGCCCCGCCCTGCTCCGTGGAGGAGCGCCAGAAGCTGGGCAGGCGGAGCGACGGCATCCTGAACCAGCTGTCCTGCGAGCCGTCCCGCACGGCTCCCGCCGCTGCGGCCCCCGCGGGCACCCCTTCGGCAGCCACGGCCGGAGTCCCGGCTCCGCCTGTAGGCTCCTCCGTCCCCCGGGGCACGGAGTCGCCTGCCGGTGGCAGCGGTGTGGCTGACCACGGGAACACCGTGGCTTCCTCTGCGCCCGGCGCCCGTGCGGGGCTGCGTGGGGAGAGGGCGCCCTCCCAGGCGCCAGGCTCTGCCTCGGCCTCGGCCGCTGCCACGGAAACCCGGAACCTCGGTCGGTGGAATTTGGGGAAAGTCACGAGGCCGTAGGCTGTGCGGATCAGGGCGTCCGCCGGGCCAGGGCGGCCGTCAGTTGGGGACGAAGGCACGGGCTCCTGGGACGGAGGGTCGGCGGCGCCTGGGGCGCTGAACAGGTGCGTGTCCCCCCTGGACTCCGAGGGCGTTGCCGGAGGCCGCTCTGAGGCCATGCCGGCTCCGGGGAAAGTCGCCTGGAACTTGGTAAGTGTGACACCTTCACGGACCACGAGGGCCGAGGCCTCGGCGTGGCGGCCACTGATGTCAGGTCCGGCTGCAGAGACCCCAGGCCTGCCCGGCAGGGCCGCCTGCACAGAGGGCGCCGTGGCAGCCCCCGGGTCCCCGAGAGTCACCCCCACACCCACCACAGCCGGGCTCCCCGGGGCCTCCCCGAAGTCGCCCCTGGAGACGGAGCGATCAGCGGACACGGAGTACGTCTTACTGGACGACGGTCGGAAGAACGGCATGCTGACCTTTGGCATCTTGAACTTGCTCTCCCGGGCAGCCACCGCCTTGCCCTCCAGGCCAAGGTCACCTGCGACCTTGGGATGGGACTCCTGGATGTCCACCTCCACGCTAGGAGGCGCCGTCTCTGAGTCAGGAGGGGTGACCTCGCCTTTGGTGCATTTCAGGTCCATTTTGGGCCCCTTGATGTCCACCTTGGGCACCTTGATGCTGGGCATCTGCACCTTGGGCAGGTGGCCTTTGAACTTGGCGCCTTCTCCTTTGCCCTTCAGCTCGCCCACCGTCACCTCGCCCTCCCTCAGGGGCACCGCCATCTCGCCTCCCTGGAGCGGCAGATCAGCGGATGGCAGGTGGATGCTGCCCGCTGGGCCTGGAATCTCACCGACCAGGGAGGCCGGGGGGGCCTGCTCTGTGCTGTGGGACCAGGACACATCAACCGAAGTTCCCCAGTCCTTGCGTGGTTGAGATACCCCGAAGGAAGGCATCTTGAACTTGGGCATCTTGAACTTGCTGTCTTTGGTGGCCACCTCTGTGTCCCCCAGAACGATGTCTCCCTCTAGCTTGGCGCCCGGAGCCTGAATGTCCACCTCCACACTGGGCAGCGAAACCTCCATGTCGGGGACGGTCACGTCCCCTTTGGGGCCCTGCAGGTCCACTTTGGGCCCCTTGATGTCCACCTGGGGGCCCTTGAAGTCGACTTTGGGCATCTTCATGCTGGGCATGTGAACCTTGGGCAGGTGCCCTTTGAATCCAACTCCGGAGGAGCGTCCCTCGAGCTCTCCCTCAGGCAGGTGACCCTCCGGGATCTTCACTCCAAGCTCGCCTGTCTTGATGTCCACATCAGCAGATGGCAGCTCAATAGTGAGGTCACTGGTCTTGATGTCAGTCTGAATGGAGGGCAGGGACACGTCCACTGAGGTCTCCATAGACTTGTGTGGCCCAGACATACCGAAGGAAGGCATCTTGAACTTGGGCATCTTGAACTTGCTGTCTTTGGTAGCCACCTCTGTGTCCCCCAGAACGATGTCTCCCTCTAGCTTGGCGCCCGGAGCCTGAATGTCCACCTCCACACTGGGCAATGAAACCTCCATGTCAGGGACGGTCACCTCACCTTCGGGGCCCTTCAAGTCCACTTTGGGCCCTTTGATGTCCACCTGGGGGCCCTTGAAGTCGACTTTGGGCAGCTTCATGCTGGGCATGTGAACCTTGGGCAGGTGCCCTTTGAATCCAACTCCAGAGGAGCGTCCTTCGAGCTCTCCCTCAGGCAGGTGACCCTCTGGGATCTTCACTCCAAGTTCGCCTGTTTTGATGTCAATGTCGGCTGATGGGAGGTCAATACTGAGGTCAGTGGTCTTGATGTCAGTCTGGATGGAGGGCAGTGACACGTCTGCCTCAGACTTTGGCAGGGTCACGTCCACTGAGGCCTCCATGGCCTTGCCTGGTCCAGACATACCGAAGGAAGGCATCTTGAACTTGGGCATCTTGAACTTGCTGTCTTTGGTGGCCACCTCTGTGTCCCCCAGAACGATGTCTCCCTCTAGCTTGGCGCTCGGTGCCTGAATGTCCACCTCCACACTGGGCAGCGAAACCTGCATGTCGGGGACGGTCACCTCCCCTTTGGGGCCCTGAAGGTCCACTTTGGGCCCCTTGATGTCCACCTGGGGGCCCTTGAAGTCGACTTTGGGCATCTTCATGCTGGGCATCTGCACCTTCGGTATGTGGCCCTTGAACCTGGGCCCTTCTGCTTTGCCCTTCACCTCTCCAAGCTTCACTTCTCCCTCAGGAACAGTCACCTCCCCTTCGGGGCCCTTCAGGTCTACTTTGGGCCCCTTGATGTCCACATCAGTAGATGGCAGCTCAATAGTGAGGTCACTTGTCTTGATGTCAGTCTGAATGGAGGGCACGGACACGTCCACTGAGGTCTCCATGGACTTGTCTGGCCCAGACATACCGAAGGAAGGCATCTTGAACTTGGGCATCTTGAACTTGCTGTCTTTGGTGGCCACCTCTGTGTCCCCCAGAACGATGTCTCCCTCTAGCTTGGCGCTCGGTGCCTGAATGTCCACCTCCACACTGGGCAGCGAAACCTGCATGTCGGGGACGGTCACCTCCCCTTTGGGGCCCTGCAGGTCCACTTTGGGCCCCTTGATGTCCACCTGGGGGCCCTTGAAGTCGACTTTGGGCATCTTCATGCTGGGCATCTGCACCTTGGGCATGTGACCCTTGAACGTGGGCCCTTCTGCTTTGCCCTTCACCTCTCCAAGCTTCACTTCTCCCTCAGGAACAGTCACCTCCCCTTCGGGGCCCTTCAGGTCTACTTTGGGCCCCTTGATGTCCACCTGGGGGCCCTTGAAGTCGACTTTGGGCATCTTCATGCTGGGCATGTGAACCTTGGGCAGGTGCCCTTTGAATCCAACTCCGGAGGAGCGTCCCTCGAGCTCTCCCTCCGGCAGGTGACCCTCCGGGATCTTCACTCCAAGCTCGCCTGTCTTGATGTCCACATCAGCAGATGGCAGCTCAATAGTGAGGTCACTGGTCTTGATGTCAGTCTGAATGGAGGGAAGGGACATGTGCACTGAGGTCTCCATGGACTTGTCTGGCCCAGACATACCGAAGGAAGGCATCTTGAACTTGGGCATCTTGAACTTGCTGTCTTTGGTGGCCACCTCTGTGTCCCCCAGAACGATGTCTCCCTCTAGCTTGGCGCCCGGAGCCTGAATGTCCACCTCCACACTGGGCAGCGAAACCTGCATGTCGGGGACGGTCACCTCCCCTTTGGGCCCCTGCAGGTCCACTTTGGGCCCCTTGAAGTCCACCTGGGGGCCCTTGAAGTCGACTTTGGGCATCTTCATGCTGGGCATGTGAACCTTGGGCAGGTGCCCTTTGAATCCAACTCCAGAGGAGCGTCCTTCGAGCTCTCCCTCAGGCAGGTGACCCTCCGGGATCTTCACTCCAAGTTCTCCTGTCTTGATGTCAATGTCGGCTGATGGGAGGTCAATACTGAGGTCAGTGGTCTTCATGTCAGTCTGGATGGAGGGCAGGGACACGTCTGCCTCAGCCTTTGGCAAGGTCACGTCCACTGAGGCCTCCATGGCCTTGCCTGGCCCAGACATACCGAAGGAAGGCATCTTGAACTTGCTGTCTTTGGTGGCCACCTCTGTGTCCCCCAGAACGATGTCTCCCTCTAGCTTGGCGCCCGGAGCCTGAATGTCCACCTCCACACTGGGCAGCGAAACCTCCATGTCGGGGATGGTCACCTCCCCTTTGGGGCCCTGCAGGTCCACTTTGGGCCCCTTGATGTCCACCTGGGGGCCCTTGAAGTCGACTTTGGGCATCTTCATGCTAGGCATCTGCACCTTGGGCATGTGGCCCTTGAACGTGGGCCCTTCTGCTTTGCCCTTCACCTCTCCAAGCTTCACTTCTCCCTCAGGAACAGTCACCTCCCCTTCGGGGCCCTTCAGGTCTACTTTGGGCCCCTTGATGTCCACCTGGGGGCCCTTGAAGTCGACTTTGGGCATCTTCATGCTGGGCATGTGAACCTTGGGCAGGTGCCCTTTGAATCCAAATCCGGAGGAGCGTCCCTCGAGCTCTCCCTCCGGCAGGTGACCCTCCGGGATCTTCACTCCAAGCTCGCCTGTCTTGATGTCAATGTCGGCTGATGGGAGGTCAATAATGAGGTCAGTGGTCTTCATGTCAGTCTGGATGGAGGGCAGGGACACGTCTGCCTCAGCCTTTGGCAAGGTCACATCCACTGAGGCCTCCATGGCCTTGCCTGGCCCAGACATACCGAAGGAAGGCATCTTGAACTTGGGCATCTTGAACTTGCTGTCTTTGGTGACCACCTCTGTGTCCCCCAGAACGATGTCTCCCTCTAGCTTGGCGCCCGGAGCCTGAATGTCCACCTCCACACTGGGCAGCGAAATCTCCATGTCGGGGATGGTCACCTCCCCTTTGGGGCCCTGCAGGTCCACTTTGGGCCCCTTGATGTCCACCTGGGGGCCCTTGAAGTCGACTTTGGGCATCTTCATGCTAGGCATCTGCACCTTGGGCATGTGGCCCTTGAACGTGGGCCCTTCTGCTTTGCCCTTCACCTCTCCAAGCTTCACTTCTCCCTCAGGAACAGTCACCTCCCCTTCGGGGCCCTTCAGGTCTACTTTGGGCCCCTTGATGTCCACCTGGGGGCCCTTGAAGTCGACTTTGGGCATCTTCATGCTGGGCATGTGAACCTTGGGCAGGTGCCCTTTGAATCCAACTCCGGAGGAGCGTCCCTCGAGCTCTCCCTCCGGCAGGTGACCCTCCGGGATCTTCACTCCAAGCTCGCCTGTCTTGATGTCAATGTCGGCTGATGGGAGGTCAATAATGAGGTCAGTGGTCTTCATGTCAGTCTGGATGGAGGGCAGGGACATGTCTGCCTCAGCCTTTGGCAAGGTCACATCCACTGAGGCCTCCATGGCCTTGCCTGGCCCAGACATACCGAAGGAAGGCATCTTGAACTTGGGCATCTTGAACTTGCTGTCTTTGGTGGCCACCTCTGTGTCCCCCAGAACGATGTCTCCCTCTAGCTTGGCGCCCGGAGCCTGAATGTCCACCTCCACACTGGGCAGCGAAACCTGCATGTCGGGGACGGTCACCTCCCCTTTGGGGCCCTGCAGGTCCACTTTGGGCCCCTTGAAGTCCACCTGGGGGCCCTTGAAGTCGACTTTGGGCATCTTCATGCTGGGCATGTGAACCTTGGGCAGGTGCCCTTTGAATCCAACTCCAGAGGAGCATCCTTCGAGCTCTCCCTCAGGCAGGTGACCCTTCGGGATCTTCACTCCAAGTTCTCCTGTCTTGATGTCAATGTCGGCTGATGGGAGGTCAATACTGAGGTCAGTGGTCTTCATGTCAGTCCGGATGGAGGGCAGGGACACGTCTGCCTCAGCCTTTGGCAAGGTCACATCCACTGAGGCCTCCATGGCCTTGCCTGGCCCAGACATACCGAAGGAAGGCATCTTGAACTTGGGCATCTTGAACTTGCTGTCTTTGGTGGCCACCTCTGTGTCCCCCAGAACGATGTCTCCCTCTAGCTTGGCGCCCGGAGCCTGAATGTCCACCTCCACACTGGGCAGTGAAACCTCCATGTCGGGGACGGTCACCTCCCCTTTGGGGCCCTGCAGGTCCACTTTGGGCCCCTTGAAGTCCACCTGGGGGCCCTTGAAGTCGACTTCGGGCATCTTCATGCTAGGCATCTGCACCTTGGGCATGTGGCCCTTGAACGTGGGCCCTTCTGCTTTGCCCTTCACCTCTCCAAGCTTCACTTCTCCCTCAGGAACAGTCACCTCCCCTTCGGGGCCCTTCAGGTCTACTTTGGGCCCCTTGATGTCCACCTGGGGGCCCTTGAAGTCGACTTTGGGCATCTTCATGCTGGGCATGTGAACCTTGGGCAGGTGCCCTTTGAATCCAACTCCGGAGGAGCGTCCCTCGAGCACTCCCTCAGGCAGGTGACCCTCCGGGATCTTCACTCCAAGCTCGCCTGTCTTGATGTCCACATCAGCAGATGGCAGCTCAATAGTGAGGTCACTGGTCTTGATGTCAGTCTGAATGGAGGGCACGGACACGTCCACTGAGGTCTCCATGGACTTGTCTGGCCCAGACATACCGAAGGAAGGCATCTTGAACTTGGGCATCTTGAACTTGCTGTCTTTGGTGGCCACCTCTGTGTCCCCCAGAACGATGTCTCCCTCTAGCTTGGCGCCCGGAGCCTGAATGTCCACCTCCACACTGGGCAGCGAAACCTGCATGTCGGGGACGGTCACCTCCCCTTTGGGGCCCTGCAGGTCCACTTTGGGCCCCTTGATGTCCACCTGGGGGCCCTTGAAGTCGACTTTGGGCATCTTCATGCTGGGCATGTGAACCTTGGGCAGGTGCCCTTTGAATCCAACTCCAGAGGAGCGTCCTTCGAGCTCTCCCTCAGGCAGGTGACCCTCCGGGATCTTCACTCCAAGTTCTCCTGTCTTGATGTCAATGTCGGCTGATGGGAGGTCAATACTGAGGTCAGTGGTCTTCATGTCAGTCTGGATGGAGGGCAGGGACACGTCTGCCTCAGCCTTTGGCAAGGTCACATCCACTGAGGCCTCCATGGCCTTGCCTGGCCCAGACATACCGAAGGAAGGCATCTTGAACTTGGGCATCTTGAACTTGCTGTCTTTGGTAGCCACCTCTGTGTCCCCCAGAACGATGTCTCCCTCTAGCTTGGCGCCCGGAGCCTGAATGTCCACCTCCACACTGGGCAGCGAAACCTCCATGTCGGGGACGGTCACCTCCCCTTTGGGGCCCTGCAGGTCCACTTTGGGCCCCTTGATGTCCACCTGGGGGCCCTTGAAGTCGACTTCGGGCATCTTCATGCTAGGCATCTGCACCTTGGGCATGTGGCCCTTGAACGTGGGCCCTTCTGCTTTGCCCTTCACCTCTCCAAGCTTCACTTCTCCCTCAGGAACAGTCACCTCCCCTTCGGGGCCCTTCAGGTCTACTTTGGGCCCCTTGATGTCCACCTGGGGGCCCTTGAAGTCGACTTTGGGCATCTTCATGCTGGGCATGTGAACCTTGGGCAGGTGCCCTTTGAATCCAACTCCGTTGGAGCGTCCCTCGAGCTCTCCCTCAGGCAGGTGACCCTCCGGGATCTTCACTCCAAGCTCGCCTGTCTTGATGTCCACATCAGCAGATGGCAGCTCAATAGTGAGGTCACTGGTCTTGATGTCAGTCTGAATGGAGGGCACGGACACCTCCACTGAGGTCTCCATGGACTTGTCTGGACCAGACATACCGAAGGAAGGCATCTTGAACTTGGGCATCTTGAACTTGCTGTATTTGGTGGCCACCTCTGTGTCCCCCAGAACGATGTCTCCCTCTAGCTTGGCGCCCGGAGCCTGAATGTCCACCTCCACACTGGGCAGCGAAACCTGCATGTCGCGGACGGTCACCTCCCCTTTGGGGCCCTGAAGGTCCACTTTGGGCCCCTTGATGTCCACCTGGGGGCCCTTGAAGTCGACTTTGGGCATCTTCATGCTGGGCATCTGCACCTTGGGCATGTGGCCCTTGAACGTGGGCCCTTCTGCTTTGCCCTTCACCTCTCCAAGCTTCACTTCTCCCTCAGGAACAGTCACCTCCCCTTCGGGGCCCTTCAGGTCTACTTTGGGCCCCTTGATGTCCACCTGGGGGCCCTTGAAGTCGACTTTGGGCATCTTCATGCTGGGCATGTGAACCTTGGGCAGGTGCCCTTTGAATCCAACTCCGGAGGAGCGTCCCTCGAGCTCTCCCTCAGGCAGGTGAACCTCCGGGATCTTCACTCCAAGCTCGCCTGTCTTGATGTCCACATCAGCAGATGGCAGCTCAATAGTGAGGTCACTGGTCTTGATGTCAGTCTGAATGGAGGGCACGGACACGTCCACTGAGGTCTCCATGGACTTGTCTGGCCCAGACATACCGAAGGAAGGCATCTTGAACTTGGGCATCTTGAACTTGCTGTCTTTGGTGGCCACCTCTGTGTCCCCCAGAACGATGTCTCCCTCTAGCTTGGCGCCCGGAGCCTGAATGTCCACCTCCACACTGGGCAGCGAAACCTGCATGTCGGGGACGGTCACCTCCCCTTTGGGGCCCTGCAGGTCCACTTTGGGCCCCTTGATGTCCACCTGGGGGCCCTTGAAGTCGACTTTGGGCATCTTCATGCTAGGCATCTGCACCTTGGGCATGTGGCCCTTGAACGTGGGCCCTTCTGCTTTGCCCTTCACCTCTCCAAGCTTCACTTCTCCCTCAGGAACAGTCACCTCCTCTTCGGGGCCCTTCAGGTCTACTTTGGGCCCCTTGATGTCCACCTGGGGGCCCTTGAAGTCGACTTTGGGCAGCTTCATGCTGGGCATGTGAACCTTGGGCAGGTGCCCTTTGAATCCAACTCCAGAGGAGCGTCCTTCGAGCTCTCCCTCAGGCAGGTGACCCTCCGGGATCTTCACTCCAAGTTCTCCTGTCTTGATGTCAATGTCGGCTGATGGGAGGTCAATACTGAGGTCAGTGGTCTTCATGTCAGTCCGGATGGAGGGCAGGGACACGTCTGCCTCAGCCTTTGGCAAGGTCACATCCACTGAGGCCTCCATGGCCTTGCCTGGCCCAGACATACCGAAGGAAGGCATCTTGAACTTGGGCATCTTGAACTTGCTGTCTTTTGTGGCCACCTCTGTGTCCCCCAGAACGATGTCTCCCTCTAGCTTGGCGCCCGGAGCCTGAATGTCCACCTCCACACTGGGCAGCGAAACCTGCATGTCGGGGACGGTCACCTCCCCTTTGGGGCCCTGCAGGTCCACTTTGGGCCCCTTGAAGTCCACCTGGGGGCCCTTGAAGTCGACTTTGGGCATCTTCATGCTGGGCATGTGAACCTTGGGCAGGTGCCCTTTGAATCCAACTCCGGAGGAGCGTCCCTCGAGCTCTCCCTCAGGCAGGTGACCCTCCGGGATCTTCACTCCAAGCTCGCCTGTCTTGATGTCCACATCAGCAGATGGCAGCTCAATAGTGAGGTCACTGGTCTTGATGTCAGTCTGAATGGAGGGCACGGACACGTCCACTGAGGTCTCCATGGACTTGTCTGGCCCAGACATACCGAAGGAAGGCATCTTGAACTTGGGCAACTTGAACTTGCTGTCTTTGGTGGCCACCTCTGTGTCCCCCAGAACGATGTCTCCCTCTAGCTTGGCGCCCGGAGCCTGAATGTCCACCTCCACACTGGGCAGCGAAACCTGCATGTCGGGGACGGTCACCTCCCCTTTGGGGCCCTGCAGGTCCACTTTGGGCCCCTTGATGTCCACCTGGGGGCCCTTGAAGTCGACTTTGGGCATCTTCATGCTGGGCATGTGAACCTTGGGCAGGTGCCCTTTGAATCCAACTCCAGAGGAGCGTCCTTCGAGCTCTCCCTCAGGCAGGTGACCCTCCGGGATCTTCACTCCAAGTTCTCCTGTCTTGATGTCAATGTCGGCTGATGGGAGGTCAATACTGAGGTCAGTGGTCTTCATGTCAGTCCGGATGGAGGGCAGGGACACGTCTGCCTCAGCCTTTGGCAAGGTCACATCCACTGAGGCCTCCATGGCCTTGCCTGGCCCAGACATACCGAAGGAAGGCATCTTGAACTTGGGCATCTTGAACTTGCTGTCTTTGGTGGCCACCTCTGTGTCCCCCAGAACGATGTCTCCCTCTAGCTTGGCGCCCGGAGCCTGAATGTCCACCTCCACACTGGGCAGCGAAACCTCCATGTCGGGGTCGGTCACCTCCCCTTTGGGGCCCTGCAGGTCCACTTTGGGCCCCTTGATGTCCACCTGAGGGCCCTTGAAGTCGACTTTGGGCATCTTCATGCTAGGCATCTGCACCTTGGGCATGTGGCCCTTGAACGTGGGCCCTTCTGCTTTGCCCTTCACCTCTCCAAGCTTCACTTCTCCCTCAGGAACAGTCACCTCCACTTCGGGGCCCTTCAGGTCTACTTTGGGCCCCTTGATGTCCACCTGGGGGCCCTTGAAGTCGACTTTGGGCATCTTCATGCTGGGCATGTGAACCTTGGGCAGGTGCCCTTTGAATCCAACTCCGGAGGAGCGTCCCTCGAGCTCTCCCTCAGGCAGGTGACCCTCCGGGATCTTCACTCCAAGCTCGCCTGTCTTGATGTCCACATCAGCAGATGGCAGCTCAATAGTGAGGTCACTGGTCTTGATGTCAGTCTGAATGGAGGGCACGGACACGTCCACTGAGGTCTCCATGGACTTGTCTGGCCCAGACATACCGAAGGAAGGCATCTTGAACTTGGGCATCTTGAACTTGCTGTCTTTGGTGGCCACCTCTGTGTCCCCCAGAACGATGTCTCCCTCTAGCTTGGTGCCCGGAGCCTGAATGTCCACCTCCACACCTGGCAGCGAAACCTCCATGTTGGGGACGGTCACCTCTCCTTTGGGGCCCTGCAGGTCCACTTTGGGCCCCTTGATGTCCACCTGGGGGCCCTTTAAGTCGACTTTGGGCATCTTCATCTCGGGGATCTGCACCTTGGGCATGTGGCCCTTGAACCAGGCCCCTTCTGCTTTGCCCTTCATTTCTCCCAGGGTCACCTCTCCCTCTGGGAGGGCCACCTCCATTTCTCCCTCAGGAAACTGAAGATCAGCCGATGATAGGTGGACGCTGCCCTTTGCGACTGCAGTCTCCCCCGGGATGGATGGCAGGGTCATCTTCCCAGTGGCTTTGGGCACTGGCATGTCCACGGATGATCCCCAGTCCTTGCTCGGTACCGATGTGCCAAACGAGGGCATTTTGAACTTGGGCATCTTGAATTTGCTATCCTTGGCGACCACTTCCTTATCCCCCTGAGTGATGTCACCCACCAGTGTCCGACCTGGAGCCTGAATGTCCACCTCCACACTGGGCATTGACACCTCCATGTCGGGGATGGTCACCTCCCCTTTGGGGCCCTGCAGGTCCAGTTTGGGCCCCTTGATGTCCACCTGGGGGCTCTTGAAGTCGACTTTGGGCATCTTCATGCTGGGCATGTGAACCTTGGGCAGGTGCCCTTTGAATCCAACTCCAGAGGAGCGTCCTTCGAGCTCTCCCTCAGGCAGGTGACCCTCCGGGATCTTCACTCCAAGTTTGCCTGTCTTGATGTCAATGTCGGCTGATGGGAGGTCAATACTGAGGTCAGTGGTCTTGATGTCAGTCTGGATGGAGGGCATGGACACGTCTGCCTCAGCCTTTGGCAGGGTCACGTCCACTGAGGCCTCCATGGCCTTGCCTGGCCCAGACATACCGAAGGAAGGCATCTTGAACTTGGGCATCTTGAACTTGCTGTCTTTGGTGGCCACCTCTGTGTCCCCCAGAACGATGTCTCCCTCTAGCTTGGCGCTCGGTGCCTGAATGTCCACCTCCACACTGGGCAGCGAAACCTGCATGTCGGGGACAGTCACCTCCCCTTTGGGGCCCTGCAGGTCCACTTTGGGCCCCTTGATGTCCACCTGGGGGCCCTTGAAGTCGACTTTGGGCATCTTCATGCTAGGCATCTGCACCTTGGGCATGTGACCCTTGAACGTGGGCCCTTCTGCTTTGCCCTTCACCTCTCCAAGCTTCACTTCTCCCTCAGGAACAGTCACCTCCCCTTTGGGTCCCTGCAGGTCCACTTTGGGCCCCTTGATGTCCACCTGGGGGCCCTTGAAATCGACTTTGGGCATTTTCATTCCGGGCATCTGCGCCTTGGGCAGGTGTCCTTTGAACGTGGCTCCTTCTGCTTTGCCCTTCAGCTCCCCCAGCGACACCTCTCCCTTGGGGACGGCCACCTCCCACTCTCCCCCTGGGAGGTTGATTTCAGCCGATGGCATGTGGAGGGCACCCCCTGGGACTCGCATCTCACCCTCCAGGGAAAGAAGTCTCGCCTCCCCTGTTGACGTGGCCTCGGGCATGTCCACGGACGTCCCCCAGTCTGTCTCTGGCCTCGATACTCCGAAGGATGGCATCTTGAACCTGGGGATCTTGAACTTCCCATCCCAGGTGGCCTCCTCCATGTCCCTCAGGACAATGTCTCCCTCCAGCTTAGAACCTGTAGTCTGGATATCCACCTCCACACTGGGCACTGACCCCGCCACGTCAGGGGCCGACACCTCTGCTTTGGCGCCTGTCAGATCCACTTTGGGCCCCTTGATGTCCACCTGGGGGCCCTTGAAGTCGACTTTGGGCATCTTTATGCTGGGCATGTGAACCCCGGGCAGGTGCCCTTTGAGTCCAACTCCGGAGGACCGTCCCTCGAGCTCTCCCTCAGGCAGGTGACCCTCCGGGATCTTCACTCCCATCTCGCCGGTCTTGATGTCCACGTCGGCAGATGGGAAGTCAATACTGAGGTCAGTGGCCTCGAGGTCAGCCTGGATGGAGGGCAGGGTCACGTCCCCTGCGGCCCCCGTGGCTGCCCCTGAGCTGCAGAAGGACGGCATCCTGAACTTGGGCATCTTGAACTTGCTGTCGTGCGCGACCGCCTCCTTGTCCCCGAGGCCGAGGCCGCCCTCTGGCCTTGCCCCCCGGTCCCTCTCCGCTGCGGCCCTCGAGGGGTGCTTCTGGGCTCTGCGCTCCTTCCCAGCCGCGTCCTCCGTGTCCGCCTGCAAACGGACAGCCGTGACGTGTCTGTGTGTCTGGGTCTCTGTCTGCTTCCCGTCCCTGTGTCCCTGCCCTCGGCTCTGCCTCCTCGGGGGACCCTCCGAAAGTGGGTACTTTCCTCTCCTCCTCCCTGCCCCCTGTCACGACCCCCACGTCTGCTGTCCGCTCTCCATCCTGCCCGGCCCCTCTCTGCTCTGGCCTCCTTCCCGTGTGGGCCGTGCGCTGTGGTAACTCTGTCCCCTGGGGTGTCTGGGCCCTGCTCCCTCTCCTCCTGCCTAGGCCCCAGCTCTCAGGCCTCCATCCCGCCTTCGGTGCCCAGCTCCCTTCCTTTGGAAAAGCCGAAGGTGGGCGTCTGAGGGCGTGGTGTTCTGGTCTGGACTTGGTTGGGGGCCCCCAGGCGGCCTCACCCGCAGGGTCTTGCAGGGATAACCTGGCAATGCCCGAGTCCAGCCTCCGCCTCCCTCCCCGAGGCCCGCCCCACCCTGTCCGGGGGCTGGGCCTGCCCCAGCTGCCCCCTGGGGCACCCTCTCCGCTGGCCCTTCCCGCCTCTGTCTTCTTTCAGCGTCTGCCCGTCCCACCCTCCATGCTCAGAGCAGGTGTCTCTGCCACCCTGCCCTCCCTGCTACCCTGAGCCACAGCCCTCACGTCCGGCTGGCTGTTACCCCAGGACCTGCCTCCGCCAGGAAGGGGGTCTGGACAGTCCCGCTGTGGCCCCTCTGCCTCGGCGCCCCCTCCCCCTCCCTCGATGGTCCCTTCCCGGAGCCCACCTTGAACCTGAGGTTCAGGAACCTCCTCCTCCGCTGGCTGCCGGCCGTTGCCGCCCGCTCCCGCTCCTCCGCCAGGAACTGGGCCTCCGTGTCCGAGCTGGTGGGGGACCCGTCGGGGGCCGGGCCCTCCTCGTGGGCCTCGGAGGAGCTGTGGGACCGCCGGGGCCCTCGCTGGCTCCGCGCGGCCTGGAACTTGGGCCAGGACAGCCTCTCCCGCTGGGCCCGCCGGCCCCGGCTGCCCCGGGACTTGGAGATGAGCCGCTCCTGGTCCCCGTCCCGCTCCAGCGTCCTCACGGGGGTGTCTGGGCCGCCCTCGGCGCCATCCTCGTCCTGGGGCGCAGGGAGAGGGCCTGTTGGAGCTGCCCAGGCAGTCCGCGGCGCTGGGCCCAGGCCCCCCACCCCGGGCCTCCCGGGGTCCCGCGCTCACCTGGGTCCCCGGATGCTTTGGGGCGTGCTGAGCGGTGCCGGAGGCCCCGTCCTCCGCCCCTGCGGCCGGGAGCTTCCGCTTGATGTGGAACTGGACCTTGTACGGCTCTGAGTACTGGAGGATCTTGAGAGCATCCTCGTAGTTAATGTGGTCAAAGAAGACGGTTGCGCTGAGCAGCTGGTCCCCTGGACAGACAGAGCGGCCGTGGCCTTAGCCCCCAGGTTTACCTTGCTGGGACCGAGGGGCCAAAGGGGAGCAGAGGGGCTTGGATAGGTGAGGAGGGGCCTGCAGGGGTGAGGAGGGGTGTGGGAAGGCCTGCAGGGGTGCGTGCACGAGAGGGAGTTGCCACGTGCCCAGCACGTCCGTCCACGGAGCCCTGCGAGGGCAGGCGTGTGTGTGTGTGTGTGTGTGTCCGTCACAGGGAGAGAGCCCAGCATGTGGGCCACATCCTGAGCCCCGGCCTGGCCTGGCCCTGCAGATCCCCCCCGCTGCTGGGGGCCAGGGAGCAGGGAGGTGGCCGGGCACCTTCTCGCAGGCTGAAGAGCTTGGCGGCCGAGGAGCCCTTGAGCACTTGCTTGACGAAGATGCCCTGGTCCCCGCCGCCCGTGACGCTGTAGCCGCTGGCGCCCGCCTCCACCTCCGTCTTCAGCGTCACCTCCGCCGCCTCCTGGTGGGCAGAGCAGAGCACACGGCCGGTGAGCGCGTACAGTCCTGCCTGGCCCAGTGCTGGCTGCCTCCTCCAGGACAGAGCTGGTCCTGCCTGCACCCAGCAGAGGGCGCAGAGAGGGCGCGGGGAGGGCACCTGGGTTGCTGTGGCCCAGTTTTGCTGGAGCCAGCTGCAGGGGAGGGGGCAGGCATGGCCTCCTCCTGTCCCCGCCCCCACCTGCCAGGACTCGGGGCAGCCCCAGGGACTTGGGGGGCAAAGGGGCGGGCCTTCTGCTCCCAGCTGTCAGCCTCGTGGCCTCGTTCATTCTTCACCCGCTGTGAGCTCAAACGGCCAGGGTCACAAACACGGAGGGAAATGCAGCAGAGGGCACGGCCTGCCTGGCCTGGGGCGGCCAGGCCTGGGCCACAGGCGTCAGGACTGCCAGGGACCCCATGACAGACAGGTGGCCTCAGGGCAGCGCCCCCTCCTCCCCAGGAGCCCACAGACCCAGCACCCTCCGCAGCCTGTGCCGCAGGCAGCAGCCCCCCGCACACGGCTGAGCAGGGAGCTGTGAGCACCAGGTCCCGGCCCGCAGCCTGGCCCGGCCCCTGGAGCCCGGCCCCAGGCCTGGCAGGGTGCACACCCAGGTCCCAGCACCGCTCCTCCTGCTCTGCTGGGCCTCTGGCTGCAGCCCTGTGAGGGGTCCACCCCCTGACACCTCCCCCCGTTCCCACCAGACCCACCTCCGAACGGCTCATCCTGGCAAACGTCCGCGAGTCCCCGGAATCCCGCTTCCACCAGGACCGCCGTCGCCCGGAGGGGCCCGGCCTGCTCTGCGTGTCCTCCTGCGGCCACAGACACCGTCACCCCCCCGCTGGTCACCCTCCGGCTGCCCGGGGACCCGGCGATGGGGGGGGCAGGAGCCTCCGGGCGGGGCTGCGTGCAGAGGGGGCCTCGGCCTCGGCTGTGGGACACCACCTGTCTCCTCCCCAGCCGCCCACAGGAGCATGAGGTCTGCTCCTCACACGCATGCGCACACGTGCACATGTATGCACATGCATGCACACATATACACAAATGCTCATGCACGCGCACACGTGTGCACACACCTCTCTGACCAGCTGAAGGGAAGGGTGGCGGGCAGAGGGCAGCCGATCAGGCACAGCCGAGGCCCTGGGCGGCGGACGGGGCGGGTGGGGGGTGGGGGCTGGCAGACACGCCTGTGAGCTGCCCCTCGGCGATGAGGAGCGGCAGCCTGGGGGGGGGGGGGCCGCCGGAGCCCTGGGGGGAGGGGTCCCCGTCGGCGGCCTCACCCGCAGCGCGAAGCCGGCGCCCTCAGCCACGCATTCGTAGACGGGCGAGGAGCCCTGCGGGCGGGGCCGGATGATCTCCTCCACGGGCCCCTCGGTCACCTGTGGGGGGAGCGAGGGGGGCGAGTGGGTGACCCTCCGCCGGGCCTGCCCAGCCAGGGGAGGGGCGGAGGGCGTGCCCGGGCCTCACGTACCGAGCGGTCCTCCTCCGTGTCCGCGTCCGGATCCTCGGCCTGCAGCTGCCGCCCGGACACTGCGGGGAGAGGCGGCTCAGTGAGCCTGCGGGGGGCCCGGGGGCGGGTGTACGTCCAGGGGGGTGGCCCCATCCTGGACGCTGAGTCCGAGATCACAGGCGGGGGGGCAGGGAGCCAGGAAGGGGGGGCAGGGGGAGCTCAGGCAACGCGACAGACGCCACAGGTTCCTCTAAGGAAGAGACTAAACCAGCCCATCAGCCCCGGGGAGGCCGAGCAGCTGAGGATGGGGCCGGCGAGGCCCCTCGGACAGAACCCACGGCTGGCAGAGGCCCCCTCCGCAGTCCACAGGCCCCAGAGCCGCCGGCGAGGGGCGGGCGCAGCTGGCAGAGGTTAGGGGGAGGGGGAGGGCGAGGGCCTGTGTAATACTTCCAGCAATAAAGACTTAAACCAACAAAATAAGAATAAAATGATGGAGAACAGACTGGAAACCTGGAAAAGATAGATAAAATTGTCCAACAAGCGAAGGGGAAGCGTGTTAAAGATTCCGGGGAAATACATGGGTCCACGAAGGAAGCGCTCGTAAAGGAACAAATTATAAAACACAAAAC
The DNA here is from genome assembly GCF_964339955.1 of Pipistrellus hanaki. Taxonomy (NCBI): domain Eukaryota; kingdom Metazoa; phylum Chordata; class Mammalia; order Chiroptera; family Vespertilionidae; genus Pipistrellus; species Pipistrellus hanaki. The sequence goes on from NC_140503.1 coordinate 1,288,716, forward strand.
CCCGCGGACAGCCCTGGCGTTAATTCACTCCGGGATCGGGCGCAGAGCGAGGCGCCGGGAGCCCTGGCCACGTGCTCATTGGTTCGAGCGTCAGCCCTGAACCCGAGGGCCTCGGGTTCGATTCCGGTCCAGGGCACAGGCCTGGGTTTCAGGCTCCATCCCCAGTGAGGGGCGTGCAGGAGGCAGCTGATCCACGATTCTCATCACTGATGTTTCTCTCTCTCTCCTTCTCCCTTCCTCTCTGAAATCAATAAATATACAGTGGTGCCTCGCATAACGAACGCCTCGCACAGCGAACTTTGGACAGGTTTTTCATGAAACCATCGGCCAAAAAGCAGAAAATGGATGAAGATGTGCAAGATTCGGTAGACTCTACTTAGTCTGTCTTAAAATTTAAAAAATGTGTGTTTTTTTTAAAAAAATTATGTTTTTAGATGTATCTAAATAAAAATATGTCATCTTAGCATATTTTTTTTATGTCATCTTAGCATATTTTATGCTACCGAACGAATTATTTTTTTTTAACATGTATTGTTATGGGAAAACGCGTTTCACATAACGAACTTTTCGCATAACAAGCTTGCTCCTGGAACGAATTAAGTTCGTTGTGTGAGGTACCACTGTATTTATAAAAAGAAAGGAGAAAGAGGCCAACAGTGGAAATAAAATGGAATACTGTCCTTCCGGACGAAGCCGGCCAGGGGGAAGCCCGGGTCCCGGGCGCCGGAGGGAAGCGGTGCTGGCCGCCAGGGGCAGGAAGGCCTGCTCCTGCAGATTACGTGCATCGGGCTGTAGTCTTACATATGAACATATATGATGTGTACATAGCGTGTGTGCTATTGTGGGATAAATATATTTAATTAACCCTGAAAACCAGGTGCGGATAGAGGACAGAGAATGGACGGGATAACACAGAGAGCAATTAGCAGGACAGTAGGATTTAAACCACATTAACAATCACGTTAAACCTAGCTCCATGGTCGGCAAACTCATCAGTCCACAGAGCCAAATACCAACAGGACAACGATAGACATTTATTTGGAGAACCGAATTTTTAAACTTAAACTTCTTCTAACGCCACTTCTTCAACATAGACTCACCCAGGCCGTGGTGTTCTGTGGAAGAGCCACACTCAAGGGGCCAAAGAGCCGCATGTGGCTCTCGAGCCGCAGTTTGCCGACCATGGACCTCGGGCGGGGAGGGGATGGGGGGGGGGTTAAAAGTTGAGGCAAAAGGCAGAGATTGTCAGATGAGATAAAGAAGCAAGACCAGCTGTATGCCAGAACTAAAGTATGTATATACATATGCCGTTTTAAAGTGGAACTGAAGGAAAACAATAAAAAATAAAGAGGCAAAAGCCAAGAAATCATGTGTACATGCAGTGCCATGGAGAATTACGATTCACCCAAAAAACATAATAAGCTGTCAGTCTGTGGCCTGGGGGCGTCCCAGGTGCCAACGGCCGTGAGGGCAGATGGCAGGGACCAGGGAGAGGCGGCCCCTCGAGGGGCAGGCGAGGGTGTGGCCGGCCGGGCGCGTGGAACAGCAGACGGGGACGGACGGGGCGGGTGGGGCCGTGCCCAGCGTGGGCGGCCGGCGGTCACACCTCCTACACGCATGTGCACACGCCCACAGAGCTAGAACGTGGGTGGGAAACAGGAGGACAAAGAGGCAGACCCCCAGCCCCCAGGGGGCTGGCTCCGCTCAGACAGTCTGTAACCCACAGGCCGCCCACCCGCTCCCCTCACCCCGAGGCGCTGGGACCACGTGCCTGACGCGCCCTCTCGCCAAGGGCACCTGGGACGGTCGCCTGGCTGACCACGTGTCCCCGCCCGGCTGGCCTGGCTCGGTCGGTGGAGGTCGGCCCACGAACCAGAGGTGCTGGTGGGAATCCTGGCCAGCGCGATGCCGGCCGGCTCCGCTCCCGGGGGAGGCCTGAGGAGGCAGCCAAGGGATGTCTCTCCCTCTCCCTCTCTCTCTCTCTCTCCCTCTCTCTCTCTCTCTCTCTCTCTCTCTCTCTCTCCCCCCCCCCATCAGTAAAAACACATTCTCAAAGTCCCACCGAATAAAATAACTGCAGCCGCACGGGTGCCCTCCGGCTCCGGGGCCGGAGGCTGGGTGCAGGCGGAGCAGGGGGCCAAGGAGCCCGGCTGGGGCTCAGCCCCTCTGACCAGGCCGCCCGCCATCGCGAGAGACAAACAGCCGTTCCCCACAGGCTCTGGCGCCCGGTCATCGGCGTTGGTCTGGGGAAAGCGGGCCTTTCCCTCAGTTCTCCCGGGAAAACGGACGCTGTGAGTCACAGCGCTGAGTGCTGCCGGACCACAGGCGGGAGCGGCGGGCGCGGGGCCACGGGGGGGGGGGGGGGGGGGGCGCTGTGGGCACGGAAGGCGTGACTCGTAAGGGAAAGTGGACACAGCGCCTCGGTCTGGAGAAGCACTCTCTTTTTTAAGTTCTGTGTTTTTTTGGGTCGGCTGATTTTAGAGAGAGGGGAAGAAGAGGGAGAGAGAGAGAGACATCAGTTTGTTACTCCACCCACCCACGCGTTCATGGGCTGAGTCTTCTCTGCGCCCTGGCCAGGGATCGAACCAGCAACCTTGGCGTTTGGGGGCGACGTTCACCCCCCCCCCAGCTCCCCGGCCGGGGGGAAGGCCTTCAGGAAGTGTCTGCCCGAGGCCTGGCACCGGAGCCATGCCAGGAGAGAGAAAGACAAACACGCCATGAGAAATGGGCCAGGAGCCGGCCTGTGTGGCTCAGTGGTTAAGACTCGACCCATGAACCAGGAGGTCACGGTGAGAGTCCCCGTCGGGGCACGTGCCCGGCTGGCGGGCTCCATCCCCAGAGGGGGCGTACGGGAGGCGGCCGATCCACGCTTCTCTCTCATGCCTGATGCTTACATCTCTCTCCTCTCCCTTCCTCTCTGAAGTCCATACACTGTATTGCAGGGGGGGGGGGGGGGCCGGGAAAGGGCCAAAGACCTGAACAGACGCACCCCAAAGACGCACCAGCAGCGCCAGACGGGACAGTCCTCGGGCAAATGGGAATTCAGACCAAGGCAACAGAACAAAACCCCGGAGCGGACAGACAGACAGACAGCGGGCGGCGGGTCCTTCAGCAGCCGGGACGGCCTTCCCCCCCCTCCCCCCCGCCCCCGCCCCCAAACGGAACCGCAGGAACCGTGCTCCGCGGCCCCATGGCGGCCACAGGAAGTGTGTGCTGCCCTGAGAGGCAGAGCCGAGGGCCTGGTTTCACCATCAGGCTCCACGCCCTGGCGGGTGGCTCAGTGGGTAGAGCCCCGGCCCTGGGACAGAAGGGTCCCGGGTCCCATTCCGGTGAAGGGCAGGGACTCGGCCGCAGGCTCCTCCCCAGCTCGGGCCCTGGTCGGGGTGCCTGCAGGAGGCACCCCATGGATCGGTGTGTCTCTCATCGGTGTTCTGTTCCTCTGTCTCTCCCTCTCCCGTCCGCCCTCTCTAACACCAATGGGAAAACATCCTCAGAGGAGGATTCACAACCACAAACACGAAAAGCCGACCAGACTTCCGGAGACCATGGACAGGGCTGGGCGCGGGAACCGTCCCTCACCGGGACCGAGTGGCCCCAAAGCCAGCTGATGCCACAGGAGCTGCGGGGAGCAATGGGGCGGGGAGCTCGGGAGCAGAGCGAGGCCTGGACCCCGGTTCTGGCGCAGAGGGGGAGGGGTGGGAACTGGACCCCGTCCTGCAGAGCCTGCCGGCCCCCAGCAGCCGATCCCTCTCCCCTCCCTCTCCCCACAGAGAGCGGGTGGGGCAGGCGACGGGAGCTGAGGCTGCAGGGGGAGCCGTGCGGCGCCCAGCAGGGCTCCGCTGGGCGGGCAGAGGAAGGTGCTGCGGGGCGGGCACGGGCCCAGGGGGTGGGCGGGCTGGGAGGGCTCACAGCCAGAGACCCGCCCCCTCTGAGGCTCGGCAGCGGCTGACTCTGAGTCACAACAAAACAAGGCTGAGGGCGGGCAGCCTGGCAGCGCTGTGTCCCCAGGGGGCGGCGCCCGCACAGACCTGGGCAAGGCCCTGCGACCCTGGGCAGAGGGTGCCCTGTGCGGGGCCTCGGGCTGGGTGCTGACGGGGGGGCCCTGTGCGGGGCCTCGGGCTGGGTGCTGGCGGGGGGGCCCTGTGCGGGGCCTCGGGCTGGGTGCTGGCGGGGGTGCCCTGTGCGGGGCCTCGGGCTGGGTGCTGGCGGGGGTGCCCTGCGTGAGCGGGGGAGCACGGGGTGAGAGGCCCCGAGAGCTGTACCCCAGTCCGCTCGGAGGACGGGGTTGGCAGCTGGGCAGGCATGCCCGCGGGAAGCCGGGGTGGGAGCTCCTGTCCCACCAGCCCTCGGCCCTCACAGCCGCCCCTCCTGGGCGCGGGCCCTCTGCCAAGCCCTCTGCCGGGCGCGGAGCGGCGGGCCAGGGTGGGGCGAGGCTGCAGTCGGAAGCTTGGGTCCCCCTGCGCCCCTGAGCGGGAGCCGGCCACCCAGGGCACCCACAGGGGAGGAGGTGCTGGCTGCCCGGCCAGGCCTGTGCCAGCCCCACAGGCCCTGCAGGGGGCGAGGCCCTGGGCATCTTGCGGCCATCCTGTCCTGAGGGGCCCCACCTGCTGCCCCAAGTCAGACGCTGGGGCCGCCCCGGGGCCAGCAGCCCCTCAGATAACGGGGTCACTTGAAGGTCACAGAGCCCTTGCTCAGAGAGGATGTGGAGGTGACATACCCTCCCCCCACCTGGCCCAGGCCCGCCCGGCTGGTACCCGCCATCAGCCCCGCCCCACACGCCACCTGATCGGCCGTAAACAGTCCAGGGAGGGGCCCTGGACTCGGGTGCATGGAGGCGGCAGAGGGGGCAGAGCCCAGGCTTGCCTGAGGGGCTGTGCCCGGGTGCCCCCCGCCGGCCCCCAGCAGCCCAGGGGGAGCCTGCGGGCGGGGGGCGCGGCTTAGACAAACCCCGTTGGCATCCAGCCCGGCCCGGCACCAGCCTCCAGGGGGCAGGTGTGGGGGCCTTTGCATGTTCCTGGGGCAGCGGCCTGCTGGGACGAGGGCTGCCAGGGGGCCCAGGGGGCCCGAGAGGTCGGGGGGCAGGGGGAGGGGGGGGACACGTGTGTCTGGGCCTAGCACCCCGCTTCCAGCCCCCCGGACCGGCCCCTCGTCTGGGAGCTGCACGGGGACACGCTGGGCTGACGGCCCCCTACCCCTGGCTCTGGAGAGAACTGGCCGGGGCCAGCAGCCCCCCGGGCCCCCACACACTGGCCCACCCAACACTGCAGCCCCCTGCTCCCCCAAACACTGGCTCACCCAGCCCTTTACCCCTGGCCCCCCAAACACTGCCTCACCCAGCCCTTTACCCCCTGGCCCCCCAAACACTGCCTCACCCAGCCCTGCAGCCCCCCTGAACCCCACACACTGGCTCACCCAGCCCTTTACCCCCTGGCCCCCCAAACACTGGCTCACCCAGCCCTGCAGCCCCCGGGCCCCCACTGTCCCCAAAACACTGACCCACCCAGCCCTGCACCCCCTGGTCCCCCAAACACTGGCTCAGCCAGCACGAGAGCAGACACACAGTCGGTGCAAAATGAACGCTCCAGCAGGGAGTGATGCGCGGGGAAGGGAAGGAGCGGGCAGACCTCCCGGACCGAGAGGGCCCTGCCCAGCCTGAGGGGGCAGCCAAGTTCCGGGCCTGAGAGGCAGCGGGTGGGCTCGGGGCGTCTCCCACGGTAACTGGGGAAACTGAGGCACGGGCTCGACGGCCAAAAGGAGAGGCCGCCCGGATGGGACGGGGCAGCGCTGCTTCTCTCGGGGCTGAGAGGTCACCCCCCGCCCCCGTGGCCAGCACAGGGCGCCCGATGGTGCTGCCCCGGCCCAGGCCCCCGGCACCTTCGGTAAACAGGCGGCTGACGCCCTCCACAAACTCTGGGGTCCGGCCCAGGTGCCAAACAAGTTCAGAAGCCCCCCCGTCACATGGCCCAGCTTTGGGGTGCCCTCCAACAGCAGCGGGCAGGCCCGGGGCAGGGCCGGGGCAGGGGCACGGGCACAGCGGCGCCACTTACCGAGCCCACGTCCTCGCCGCTGGCCCGGAGTGAGGCTCCCGCAGGGGCTCGCCCAGCTGCCCTCCTGGGCCCTCCCCCGCGCCCCGCCCTCCGGCCCCTCCCAGCTGGCCTGCGCCCCTGCAGCCGCTGTGTCTGAGGGGCGCCCCTCCCCCCGCCCGGCCGAGCAGCTGACAGGGGAAGGAAACACGCCCAGCCCAGCGTGGGGATGTGAGTCACCGCGCCCACGGCCCAGCCCAGCCCGGCCGGTTCTGCCCGGCCCGGCCCAGCCCGGCCCGGCCCACGCCTGCTGTGCCGACAGACGGGCATGTCAGACACGCAGCCTCTGCCTCGGTTTCCCCGCCGGTGCCCCTCCTGGAGGGGCCGCAGGCGGCACCCATCCTGCCCCATCGGGGCCCAGGCTGTGGAGACCCAGCCACACGGCTGGACGGGGCCGGACACGCCCGCCCAGGGCCGGGGGAGTGGGCAGGGCCTGCCTGTGCCCCCCGGAGGGCAGCCGGACCCCCAGCCCTCTCCGCCCACGCTCGGCAGCCCCTGCCACTCGGAGCTCTGGGGGCGGGGAGCAGGCATCGGGGCCAGCATCGTCACAGCCCACCCGGCACCGCAGATAGTGGTGGCTGGGAACGCCCCCTGCAAGTCTGAGGACCCCCGTCCCCAGGCCCCCAGGGGCCCACAGAGGCTGCCACCGGTCACTCCCCCTGCCGTCCCGGGCCCCGCCCACACGGCGAGCCTCCTCCCGGCTGGGGGGAGGGGGGGCAGGTGCAGGCCCGGGCAGGACGGCGCTCCCGTCTGCCTGCGTGCCGGCCGCCCTCGCCCCGGGCCTGCAGGTGGGCCGCCCCGGCACCGCCTCCCGCCCGCAGGTCGCAGCAGGGAGGGCAGTGGTGGCTGCAGCCGGGGGCCCTGGGGGGGGGGGGCAGTGGTGGCTGCAGCCGGGGGCCCTGGGGGGGGGGCAGTGGTGGCTGCAGCCGGGGGCCCTGGGGGGGGGGCAGTGGTGGCTGCAGCCGGGGGCCCTGGGGGTCCCCGGGCACAAAGGCAGCTGCTGGGAGAGCCCCCACCCGGACGCAGGGAGCCGGGAGCCGGGGGAGGGGGGCGACGGCAGGGAGGGCCCGGCTCTTCCGAGGGCTCCTCCGAGGGCCCCCGATAACGCTCCGGCCCCCGGGCGGGCAGCCGGGCGGGCAGCCGGGTCAGAGGCCCTGGGAGTGCCACCCAGGCCCCTCCTGCCCCCCACCCAGCACCTCAGCAGCCACAAACCACTCTGTGCCTGTGAGAGGACAGCCAGGCCGGCCGCGGTGACGTCTCCCCTCCCACAGCCACACGCTCTCACCTGGGGCTCCCCGTCTACAGCCGTCCCCCCACCAGACCCTCCCCCACCCCGGGTCAGCCGGGTGCCGGCTGAGTGGGAGGGGGCTGGCAGGGGCAGGGTCGCGGCACCCCCTCCTCAGCCTGGGGCCCGTCTCCTGAACCCCACGGCCTCCTCGGCCTCAGCCCTGCACCTCGGGGTCACCTTTGTCAGGCCCCCACCTGGGAAGCCGAGGGCGCACCACCAGCCCGTCTGCTGTGTGGCCTGCGAACTGGGCCCCTCCCTGAGCCCCGGCTCGGTTCCCCCACCACAGGCCCCCCCCGACTCAGGCCCCCCGTGACTCAGGCCCCCCCCCGACTCAGGCCCCCCTCCACCACAGGCCCCCCCCGACTCAGGCCCCCCGTGACTCAGGCCCCCCCCCGACTCAGGCCCCCCTCCACCACAGGCCCCCCCCGACTCAGGCCCCCCGTGACTCAGGCCCCCCCGACTCAGGCCCCCCCCCGACTCAGGCCCCCCCCGACTCAGGCCCCCCCGACTCAGGCCCCCCCCCGACTCAGGCCCCCCCCCCGACTCAGGCCCCCCTCCACCACAGGCCCCCCCCGACTCAGGCCCCCCCCGACTCAGGCCCCCCCGACTCAGGCCCCCCCCCGACTCAGGCCCCCCCGACTCAGGCCCCCCCGACTCAGGCCCCCTCCCCGACTCAGGCCCCCCCCCCCCGACTCAGGCCCCCCTCCACCACAGGCCCCCCCCGACTCAGGCCCCCCTCCACCACAGGCCCCCCCCCGACTCAGGCCCCCCCCGACTCAGGCCCCCCCCGACTCAGGCCCCCCCGACTCAGGCCCCCCCCCCCCGCCCGACTCAGGCCTGTGCTGAGGGGCGGGTGAGCCCAGAGCGGACTGGTGTGCACACGGGGAGAACCACGGCCTCGCTGACCCCACCCCCCATCTCCACCCCCTCTCCCCCTCCCTCCCAGCTCGGACCTGCTGCCTGGGCCTGAAGTGCCCTCCCAGCTCAGACCTGCTGCCTGGGCCTGAAGTGCCCTCCCAGCTCGGACCTGCTGCCTGGGCCTGAAGTGCCCTCCCAGCTCGGACCTGCTGCCTGGGCCTGAAGTGCCCTCCCAGCTCGGACCCGACTCCCCCGACCCCAAACCCCACCCCCCGGGGGCAGCACCAGCAGCCCCGCCCAGGCTGGGCACCAGGGCCCCCAGATGGACCTGCGGGAGGGGGAGGGGGACGCGGCTGCACAGGCCGGGAACCCTGGGCAGGGAGCGAGGGTCAGGCTGGGAGCCCGGGCTCAGGGTCAAGACCATGGTGACGCCCTCACCCAGTGGTCCGCAAACTGCGGCTCGCGAGCCACATGGGGCTCTGTGGGCCTTGAGTGTGGCTCTTCCACAAAATACCACTTACCCTAATTAAGTTAATAACAGTGCACCTACCTACATAGTTTAAGTTTAGGAAATTTGCCTCTCAAAAGAAATTTCAATCGTCGTACTGCTGATATTTGGCTCTGCTGACTAATGAGTTTGCCCACCACTGCCCTAACCGGTGTGGCTCAGTGGATAGAGCATCGGTCTGCGGACTGAAGGGTCCCAGGTTTGATTCCGGTCAAGGGCATGTACCTTGGTTGCAGGCACATCCCCAGTGGGAGGTGTGCAGGAGGCAGCTGATGGATGTTTGTCTCTCATCGATGTTTCTAACTCTCTGTCCTCTGTAAAAATCAATCAACCAAGCAATAAAATTTTTAAAAGCCCACTATAACCTTGTAGTGGCTCAAGCCAGGGGCTGCCCTCATGCCCTTCCCCGCCCCCTGTGGGTTCCAGTCCTGCAGGGACACACCGGGCCAGACCCATGGCTCCCGCGGCCGGGGCCCCCAGGCCACTGCCCAGCCAGTGCCCGCGTGCCCCCCCCCCCCGGGTCGCCCCCCAGCCCCGCACAGAGGCCCTGGGAAGGCCTGCGGGCGGAGGGCAGGGCCAGGGCAGCTGATAGTGAATCAGCTGGCAAGGCAGCCGGGACCCAGCGTGCCATTCTCAGGGGATGTGTCACGAGGCACCCTCGGGTGTGGGCACCACCCAGGAGCAAGGCCTGCTGGGAAGGGGTGCCCGAGGGTCCTGCAGCCAGGCCGCGTGAGGCCGCCCTCGCCCCGCCCCTGAGGGTCAGCAGGGCCGGGGAGCTGGGGAACCAGGGTGTGGCAGGGCCGAGGCCGGCGGGAGGGGCAGATTCCAGAGGACGGTGGGATCCACGCACTGGCCAGCGGGCCTGAGCCGCCCACCCCTGCTGTGCCACCGGGAGGCGAGGCCCGGCCGTCTCCGCCGTGGGCACCCCGGGCCGGGCCGGGCAGGATGTGGCTGGAGAACCCTCCCCGAGGCCGGCCCCTCCCAGCCCGGCGTGAGCCTGAGGCCGCCCTCCTGGGGGCCGGGCCTGGGGTCTCCTGGGGCTCCTGCAGGGCGGGACCAGCAGGGACCAGCGAGAGGGGGATGCGGGCCCAGGGATGCTGCCTCCGCCCTGCCCCACCCCCAGCTCCGGGCCCAGATCCATTTTTCCATTTTAGAAAGTGCTTCTGCCATTAAATATTCATCCCAGCCAGGCCGCCCGCTGGCTCCCGGCCCCTGTGCTTCCGAAAAAAGGAAAACACGGGAGCCTGGAGGGGCGGGGGGAGGGGGGGCCTGGCAGAGGCGCCCAGAGGCTCTGCCCCGCACGCACGGGCGCGGCTGCCTTGGCGTGGAGATGGGGATGGGGTCAGGGGGGCAGCGGTTCTCCCGTGTGCACACCCAGACCGCTCTGGGCTCACCCAGCCCCCCCTCAGCCCCCAGCCCCCCATCTTCTCATCCAGCCACCCCCCTCCCCTCAGGGCCTGCCCTGAACCCCTTAGGAGCATCCTGCTGCCCTCAAAGGAGCCCTCCCTGCTGACAGCGGCCCCTGCCCGCTCCCCTGAACCCCACCCTCCTCTCCCCACCCTGTGGGCCACTGCCACTCCCCCAGCTAACACTCCCCAGCCTCCTGTCTGACAGCCCTTCCTCCGGGCAGCCCTCCCTGACTGCTCCTGCCCCAAGGCTGCCTGACTCACCTCAGCTGCAGGGCCTCCACGGCGAGGCCCTTGGGACGCAGACAGACGATGGGGGGCAGGCACCCCCTCACATGAGGCACCTCCTCCCAGGCCCGGGACCAAGCTGAGGCGGGGGGCAGGGCCTCACCCCCAGGCCGAGCCTAAAACACAGGGGCCTTCAGCAGGGCCGCCCGGAAGGAGGCAGAGGGCCAGAGCCTGGAGGAGAGTGGTGGGCCCAGCAGGCAGAGGGCCTTCCTGGAAGAGGCGGCTCCTGGCTGGTCCAGGACAGGGAGACGGGGTCACAGGGCAGGCCTGCCGCAGGCCCATACGCGGGGGGCCCGGGGGCCCAGACCCAGGGGAGGAGGGGGCACCCCTCTCCCAGCGCTTGGGCACACGCCCAGCTGTCCCAGACCCGGGTGCTGCCGGGCACAGCCATGCCAGCAGTGGCTCTGAGGGCCCAGCTCGGGAGGGGTCCGGAGGGCTGGCCCCTGGGCCAAGGTGGCCGCCATGCCCGCCCTGCCAGGCGCACGCCCAGGCTGGAGGGGGCACGTGAGGGCGCCCCCGCCTGTGGGCCCCCTGCCCGGTCACACGTCCCTGCGTGAAGCCGGTGACATGGCCGCTCTGGGCCCCGCCGAGGCCGGAGAGCCTCCAGGCTGCCCGGGACTCGTGTGCCCGTCTGCAGATGGGGACACAGCCCTGCCTGGTGTGGACGGCGCAGGCCGCCTGCCCGGCTGCCCGCTCTGCCTGACCTTGGCCGTGGCAGCTGTGGTCACTCCTGTCCACGGATGCCTGATCCAGCCTCCAGCCCTCCAGCCCAGGGCCGTGCGGGGGCGGGGCCACGGGGGCCCAGCCCTGCCCTGCCCTGGGGAGGCCGTGGCATCCCAGAGCCACCCAGACCCCCTGCATTGCCAGCGCTGCCCCTGGGGCCTCCCTGGCCCTCAGGTGGGGGTCTCCGGCCACGCCAGGGGCTGTCAGGTATGAGGCGGAGGTCAGGGGCTCCCTGCTGTGCCTGTGGAAGGAGCCACGGCCCTGGGGTGTGGCCACGGGAGCCGTGGCAGCTGAGGGGTTCCGTGTCCTGAGTGGGGTGGCACAGGGCACTCTGGGACAGGGAAGGTCACCTGGGAGGGCAGTTGGGGTGTGGAGGAGCTGGCCTGGTCTGGTGCGGGAGGCTGGGCCGATCCCTGCTCGGGTATGTTCCCTGCACAGCCACCAGGGGGCAGCCGTTACACGCAGGCTGCAGGGGATCTGGCTCTCTCCCCCTGGACGTGGGAGAGGGTGCAGACCGGCCCTGGTGGCGGGTGCAGGGGGCAGGCTGGGTGAGGGGAGAGACCGGGGTGTGGTCCCTCCGGGCCGCTAAGGAGGAATCCACGGGAACAGGCCTGGACCACCCCCCGGGGCCTCATGGGGGGGAGGTGCAGGCTCCACTGCGGTGTGCTGGGCACCCGCCCCTGATGCAGCAGGTCTCCCACCACTGCCCACGAGGCGCTGACTCCACCCCTAAGAGCGGACGCCTCACTGGACACCGGAGGCCAGGGAACCACCAAGACCAGGCAGAGAGCGAGGGCCCCTGGGGAGGCGCCCGGGCCTCGGGGAGGTGGGAGGCTGGCGACATGGACCCTCCAGCCTGCGGGCTGGGGCGTCCTGGGGCGTCTCTGGGCCAAGGCAGAGCAACGCCGTGTCCTCCAGGCCCGGCTGCTCTCCCCACCACGGGCTGAGGCCCTGGGTTCAGGCCCGGCCCCCCTGGAGGAGGCGGCGGGGGCGGCCCACCCACAGGTGTGGGCCGGAGGTCAGGGTGCCCCTCTGGGTGAGGGAGGCGCTCAGGAGGCCAGCTGGGCCTCGGTATCCTCAGACACATGGGGCAGGAGGGTGTGCCTGGGCCAGGAGCACCCGTCCCCGGCACCAGCAGCGCCATCGCCACCATCGATCTGCTGTCCCCGCGGAGTGAGGTCCAGCCTCACCGATGCAGCGAGCCCCTGGCAGAGGGCCAGGTGCCGGGTGTGGCCAGGCTGCCGCAGCCCTGACCCTGACCCTGACTCTGACTCTGGCCGCCTGCCTCTGCCCCACCCTCCTGCCAGACGCCCAGATGCGGGCCCTGGAGCCAGGCCGTGCCGTCTGTCCGGCAGGTGCAGGAGGTCAGAGCACCTGGTGCTCATTCCCTCGCCCAGCACCGTGGCTGACCTCTGACCCCCTCAGGTCCCTCTCCGAACCCCAGGCTTCAGATCCATTCCTGCCACAGCCACCAGCTGCCCCTCAGACCCAGCCACATAGCAGCCGCCCTACTGACCCAGCCCAGCCAGCCTGGTGCCCCGGACCCGGACCAGCAGCTCTCCATCCCGCTCCCCCAAACCCCTCCATCCCGCTCCCCCAAACCCCTCCATCCCGCTCCCCCAAACCCCTCCATCCCGCTCCCCCAAACCCCTCCATCCCGCTCCCCCAAACCCCTCCATCCCGCTCCCCCCAAACCCCTCCATCCCGCTCCCCCAACCCCCTCCATCCCGCTCCCCCAACCCCCTCCATCCCGCTCCCCCCAACCCCTCCATCCCGCTCCCCCAAACCCCTCCATCCCGCTCCCCCAACCCCCTCCATCCCGCTCCCCCAACCCCTCCATCCCGCTCCCCCAAACCCCTCCATCCCGCTCCCCCAAACCCCTCCATCCCGCTCCCCCAAACCCCTCCATCCCGCTCCCCCCAAACCCCTCCATCCCGCTCCCCCCAAACCCCTCCATCCCGCTCCCCCCAAACCCCTCCATCCCGCTCCCCCCAAACCAACCGCGTTCGACGGCCCATGGCCCTCGCGCCCGCTCACACGTGCGGCCCTCCCCGCGGCGTCTCCAGGGACAGGAACTCCCCGGGGGCAGCGGGGCAGCCTCGGGGAGGCAGGCATGGCAGCGGGAGGGGAGGCAGGGGCCGGAGGAGGCGGGGAGGATTGTCTCTGGAGAGGCAGTGCGGGAGGAGGCGGAGGGAGCAGCGCCGGGGAAGGCAGGCCCGGGAGGCGGGGGGGGGGGACCCAGGCTCTCCCCGGCGGCCCCTCCCCGGGGGCCCACCCGCCGGAGCGGAGCGGGGCGAGGGCTGCAGGCGGCGCACCGCTGCCGGGGGCTCCGGGCCAGGCGGGCAGCACCATGTGGAAGCAGTCGCACATCGCGGCGGCGGCGGCGGCGGGCGGGCCCGGCCTTCAGTCGCTGCTCCGGCTCCGGCTCCGGCTCCGGCTCCGAAGGGAGCGGCCGGCGCTGCGCTCAGCTCCGTTGCGCTGCTCTGCGCCGGGACTGACTGCGGACCGGGCCGACCGCGCCCCCGGCCCGCCACCCCGCCCGGCCACAGCCAGCAGGGGCGGAGCCGCCCGCCTCATTCAGCCCATTGGCTGCGGGGCCACAGGCCACGCCCCCTGTCACCAGACCACGCCCCAGGGCCGGCAGGCCCCGCCCCTCGCCCCGCCCACGTCGGCCTCCCGCTGGACACCCCTCCCCCCGCCCCCCACCCCCCAGCCCCCCGCGGGTCTCAGCTGCGGGCCAGCCCCTCCCCCGGCTCGGCCCGGCCCGGCGCCCCCGGCCCGCTTGCTTTCGGGGTGCAGAGATACCTGTGGACCCTGCCAGGGGAGGGTCGACCCCTGAACCGCAGTCTACTGTCACGGCTGGGTGCGGGGCGCCCTGGGCTGCAGGGAGGAGGCTGACCCTGCCCTGGGGCTCCGGGTGCGGCCCTGGGGGGGTGGCGGTGGAGAGGGTCCTGGGAGGCCCTGGGGGGGCGGGGGAGAGAGTCCTGGGAGGCCCTGGAGGGGCGGTGGAGAGGGTCCTGGGAGGCCCCTGTGCAGGCCTCGCCCTCAGGAGCGGGAACAGAGGCAGCAGAGAGTGTGTGCAGAGGGCGGTGACGCGGCTGGTTCCCGCTGGCAGGCCCGAGGGCGGGGGCGGTGGAGGCCGAGGAAAGACCACCCGTTGGGTGGGGGTGGGGTGCGCCTGGGGCAAGTGAAGGGGGTGGGGCTGGACCCCCTGGCGGTGGGAGGGGTGTCGGTGGCGGAGGGGTGTGGGGGAGAGGGAGCTGGTGGGGTGGCAGGACAGTTGGGGCCACAGTTGCTGTGCAGAGAGCAGAGGGCAGCTCCCCTGGGGAAGGGGGCGTGAGTGGGGAGCCCAGGAGAGGGGTTCCCATGGGCATCGGGGGGTGAGCGGAGGCGCAGGCTGTGGAGGGCCCCTTGGAGGACACGTCCTGCTGGGTTGGGGAAGCCGGGCCAGAACAGACCCAGTCTCCAGGGGCATGGCCGGCTGCCGGCTGCTGCTGGATGGCAGAGGACACACAGCCCCGTTTGCTTGCAGGCCGTCTGCAACAGAGGCCCCAGACACACATTCACTATCGCACACTCACACACACACACTCTCACACACATATACTCACACACACACTCACACTCACTATCTCACACACACACATACACTCACTCTATCACACACTCACACTATCTCACACACACACTCACACTATCACACATTCACACACACACAAAAATACACACATTCACACACACTATCACACTCACACACACACACACACACTCACACACTCACTATCTCACACTCACACACACATACACATACACTCACATACTCTATCACACACACTCACACTCACTATCACACATTCACACACATACACACTCACTATCACACACACACACATACACACTCACTATCACACACACACACATACACACTCACTATCACACACACTCACACACTCTCTCACACACACACACACACTCGGCCCAATGCCCAGATACACAGATCTGCTTGGACAGGTCCCCCTGCACTCAGAGAAGGCACACGCACTCACACACGTGCACCCACCCCAGCCCAGCTGCTGGGATGGGACACGCGCACACTCACACACGCGGGTGCACAGCGTCGGCTCCGGAGCACACGCAGGCCCAGGTGCGCTGCTGCATGACTCACTCCGGTTCCGGCATTGCCGCGGGCAGCCCTCCAGCAGCATCGGGCAGACGCGGCCGTGCTGCCGGGAAGAGGCCCTGGCAGCCGCCCGCGTCTCCAGCCGTGGCGTGATGGCACAGCCCTGTCCTTCAGGAGGGACACGCGTGGGCCGCACCCCTCCTGCCTGCCGTCTCCGCTCAGGCTGGCAGCCCGCCGGCCAGAGCCCCCGCCGCCCCCGCACCCCCGCCGCCCTGAGACCGGCCTCTGCCGCGGTGAGTCCCGGCCGGCGCCCCCGCAGGCCTGTCAGGGGTCCCAGCCCGTCTCTTAGGAGACCTTGGGGCACGGCTCCGCGTCCCCATTGGGCGTGTGACCTTGTGAGGTTGTGGGGACCCTGGCCCCACCCAAAGGGAGCAGCTCACTCCGTGCGACATTGGCATGTCCTGATGGTCACGCAGGATGCTCGGCCTGCGGTGGCTCCCAGCGGCTCCGTGCCGGGGAGCGGGGGGGAAGGACTGGGACTGGGACTGGGACTGTCAGGTGAGGGGCTGGGACTGCCTGGCCTGAGCCCCGAGGAAGCGGCTGAGCCACGCACTGCTGGCCCCCTGGGCAGTGGGTGGTCCCTGGGGCCCCAGATTCAGGATGGGGGGCAGGGACCCCACCTCAGGGGCTGCCCTTTCCCCGCTCCTGCCTGCTCTGAAGCAGAGGCGGACGTCACCTGCTGTGCTCACCCCTGGGACCCCTAGGGCCACGTGGGCCCCATTTTATCCCTGGGAGGCCCTGCCCCACAGGCAGCGTACCCCACAGTGTGCGGAGGGGGACTGTCCGGAAGTTGGTCAGGCCCTGCCTCACCTCCCACCCTCCTCCCGCCTGCAGGCCCCAATCCCAGGGCCGGACGGGAGAAGGCGCCCAGTGGGCCCAGGAAACTGCTCGGTGCCTCCCTGCCCGGCCCGACCCCCAGCCGGGGCCTGGCCCCGTGCCTGTGCAGAGCCCTGTGCGCCAGGAGCTGCCGCGTCCTCAGCTGCAGCCGGTCCCGTGTGCCCCTCTGGGGACAGATGGCCTACTTCCTACGGCCACGGCATCTGGGCGTGGCTCAGGAACGCTGTCCCCGGAGGCACGGAGACAGGGCCCACCTCACAGCCCCCCCCACCCCACCCCCCATACACACCGCCTCTGGGGACCACCCCCTGGGGGCCGTGCGGCCCTGCAGTCTCTCTCCATCCACAAACAGGCCTCCTCCCCAGGCCCCCGGCCCTGGCCGTGGCCGCGGGTCAGGGGTCCAGGCTCGCCTGCCGCCTCCCAGGGCTGGCACCTGGGTGCTGGTACAGGAGTAGGGCACTGTTGGAGGCAGGGTGAGAAGCTGGGCTCCAGCCACATCTCTGCAGGCTGGCTCTGGGCAGAGCCGCACCCACCCGCACCGGGCTCCTGGCCGCTCCGGGCAGCAGGGACGCGAGGAGCATCAATGATTGATGCACCTTTGCAGCAGCCGCAGCAGCAGAAGCAAAAATAGCTCTGCCGTGGCCCTGCCCACCCCGAGGGGCACGGGGCGGGTACCTGGACCTCCACAGCTACGCCCCCTCCCTGCAGCAGGGCGGGGGCTCAGGGACAGGCCAAGGGGTCCTTCCTGAGGCACCTGGGAGGGCCACAGGGGCCCTTTCTCCTGACCACACTGCACCCCACTTCACGCCCCTGTACCCCCACTTTAAGGGGGACCTGCCTGCTGGCCAGCCTCTCCCAGCCAGTGAAGCATGCTTACCTTAAACAACTGCCTGCCCTGCCCGCCCCCCCGGAGGCCTGGTCTGCGGCTGGGACCCACGCCATGCTGGGTCTATCTGTCCAGATGCTGACCTGAGGAGCAGGGGTCACCTCTCAGCCTGGGCTGCCCTCACCCCCTCCTTCCGCCGGGCTGAGCATCCAATGTCGGGGTCCCCTCTGCTGCCCCCTCTGGGTGTTGGCTCAGCCCGGAGCACCTCCTGCGTGGGGTCACCAGGTATGACCCCTGTGGCCGCTGTGACAAGTAATAGCGCAGAGTTACAGTTTGTTCTTTCACAGAGATGAGGTGGGGGACGAGGGGGGGCTGTGTGCCTCTGGGGGTTCAGGAAGACCACTGCCTTTTCAGCCTCTCAAGGCGACCTGCATTCTGGCCCCCACGTCCTCCGACCCCTGCTCCCGCCTTCCATCCTCTCAGACTCTGAGCCTCCTGCCTCCAAGGGCATTTTCTCCATTGATCTTTTGTTTATTTATTTTTAAAATACATTTTATTGATTTTTACAGAGAGGAAGAGAGAGGGATAGAGAGTTGGAAACATGGATGAGAGAGAATCATTGATCAGCTGCCTCTTGCACACCTCCTACTGGGGATGTGCCCGCAACCAAGGCACATGCCCTTGACCGGATCGAACCTGGGACCTCTCAGTCCCCAGGCTGACACTCTATCCACTGAGCCAAATGAGTTAGGGCTCCATTGATCTTTTAAAGAGAGTGGAAGGGAGGGAGGAGGGAGAGAGAAAGAGAGAGAGATCAATGCCAGAGAGACGCATTGATTGGTTGCCTTCCTGCAACCCAGGTATGTGAGCCCAGGCATGTGCCTTTGACTGGGAATCCAACGGGCGACGATCTGCAGACTCATGCTCTAACCACTCTAGCCAGGGCTGCCCCCTCTCTTATGGGGGTGACCTTGGCTAGTAGGATTATACAGGTTTCCGGTGTACCACCTTACAACACATCATCTGCACTTTGTGCTGTGTGCTCACCACCCCGAGTCAGGCCTCCTTCCACCCCGTGTCCCCCCCTCTCCCCCGTCCACCACCCCCTCCCGTTCCCCGGCTCCCTCTGGGACGGACCCTGTGATTACTGGGCTCAGCAGCATAACCGTCTCCCAGGACTGTCTCTCCTTCTCAAGAGTCTTAGCACGTCTGTGAAGTTTGTCTTACTGTGAGTTCCCTGTTCACAGGTTGGGGGTCAGGACTCAGACTAGTCTGGGATGCCAGGTGCTGCTGTGCCTGGGTGCTGCCACCCCGCATCCCGAGGGTCGTACCCAGAGGGTCACAGTGCTGTCCTCACTCCCCACCCAGGCCCACAGGGGGCATGGGGAGCCTCAAAAAAGGCTCCAGCCCTGGCGACCCCTCCCTCGGGCCTCGGGTGAGGACAGCACTGTGGCCAGGCCGTGGGCTGTGCAGACAGCAAGGACAGTGGATCAGGGTCCCAGAAGAGGCCGCCCGGCGCCTGGTCACCTCCTGCAGGGTCACCGGTGTCTGTCCAGGCTGGACAGTCTGGCTGGGCGGGGTCACCGGTGTCTGTCCAGGCTGGACAGTCTGGCTGGGCGGGGTCACCGGTGTCTGTCCAGGCCGGGCAGTCTGGCTGGGCGGTGTCACCAGTGTCTGTCCAGGCCGGGCAGTCTGGCTGGGCGTGTGGCTGCTCACACACTGCAGAGCCGGCTGTTGTGCGGGAAGCAGGGCCGGGAGCAGGAGGCTGCGGTCCAGCGTTCAGAGAATGATCTCATCTGGTGACTTTTTAAACTAATGTTCCCAGGAGCTTGGCTGAGGACCAGGGAGAGGGGGTGATTCGTGCACACAGGACGGCCCGGAGTCCCAGGTGAGGGACGTGAGCGCGGGTGGACTGGCCGGCGGGTGAGGGTCCCGCCCTGAGGGCTGCGCCCGGAGGCTTGCTCCCGAGGGTGGCTGCGGGGCCTGGGTGGGGCTGAGGGAAGCCTGGCCAGCGCCCCTCGCCCCGGATGGCAGCAGCAGCAGGAGGGCTGGTGACCGGGCAGGACCAGGCACTGCAGGGGCCCGGGAGCAGGGACGCTCCTCCGCCCTCGCGCTAGGAAGGCCGAGGGCGGGAAGGCGGGAAGGCGTCGCGCAGCCGCCGGACAGTCCGCGTGGGGGCGGCACGAGGCCTCGCAGGGTGGCAGGGTGCCGTCAGCCCCTCTGGCCACAGCGTCTGGGCGCGCCGGGGGCGGGGGCTCTGAGGGGCGTGGCCTGGAGCTGCCACGCCCTCTGCCCCAGGCTGTGACGTCAGGGTGGCATCGCCAGAAGTAGGACTGGTGAGCGTTGTTGCTGGGCAACCGGCGGGAGCCGCACGCGGACTTGGAGCCGTAGGCGTGATTGCGGGCCTGAGCCGGACACCGGCCTGAGCGCGCCCAGCTGCGGCTCCCTCCCGTCCGCCCCGCCCAGGGACCCTCCCCCGGAGTCCCGGCCCCACTGGCGGACTTCGCGCCGCCGTCGCCGAGCGCCCGGACTCTCCCTTGCTCTGGCCGGACCGGACCTCGCTGACCCCTGCCCACCCGGCCCGAGGCCCCATAGTCTGAGGACACGCCCCTGAGCCGGACGGTCCGTGTTCCACAGACCCGGGCCCAGGCGGGCCACCCGCACGCCCGAGCAAGCCAGCAGCAGCGGCTGGGCAGTGGCGAGCAGCGGCCCCAGGCCGTCCGGTCTCCGGAGCACCCTCCCTCCTGCGAGGCTGGCCCGGGGCGAGAGCCTGGCTGGACTCCCATTATGAGTGGGTCTCTGCGTGACCCACAGCGGCAGCAGACGGGTCTCTGACCACCAGGCTCCCGAAGACAGCGGGCAAGACCCCTGGGAGCCTGGGCAGTGCCCATGCGCAGCGGGTGCGCCCGCCCCCACCTTTCTCTGTCCGAGGGGAAGCCAGGATTTGCAGGCCCCGAGCCTGGGGGCCTGGACCCAGGGGCACCATGCCTGGGGGAGTCTGAGGCTGGAACCCTCGGCCCAGGCTGAGCAGCCCTCAGCACGGGAGCTCCCGGGGCAACCCGCAAAGCCACTCCTGCCCAGGAGTGCGGCTCCCCCAACCTCCCAGGGCGGACCCTGGGTGACAGGAGCCATCACCTCCACTTCCGAGTATTCCTCAGGTTCCCGGGATCGGAAGACTGGCGACAGCACGGACATGAAATCACCACGAGCCCAGAAGAAAGTCCACCTCAGGGAGGGAAGGAGCAGGCGAGAGGAAGGAGCTGTGTGGGAAGGGCAGTGCCTTGTGAGCTGGAAAGAGGAGGAGGAGGGGCAGGTGGTGTCCACCAGGCCTCGGGCAGGCAACCCCGCCAACCCACCACCCACTCCCTCAAGACCGAGGGCCATCGATGCCCCGTGTCCACGCTCTTTAACCCAGATGTACACTGACCTGGACAGCGGGTCCCAGAAGGCACGAGCAGGCACGGCCCAGCCCGCCAACAGCAAGCGTGTGCACAGGCCTTTGTGCCGAGGTCGGCACCAGAGACCCCTAAGGTGTCTGAAGACCCACGAGGGCCAGACAGCAATCTGACCTTTGCCCCCAAGAACATTTATACATAAACCAGAGGCCCAGCACGTGATATTGGGGCACTGGGGGGAAGGGGGGTGTCCGTCTGCCGGCAGGGAGTGAACCGGAGCCTAAGCCGGCAGTCAGCACACACACCCCCCAGGGGTCCTTAGCGCTGCCTCAGAGGCAAGAGAGGCTCAGCTCCTGCGTTGAGGTCCGCCCTGTGATTGACACTGAAGTGCCTGTAGTATCTCACTCAGTCTATTTGCACATTAGCCTTTTATTATGAAGGATGTAGGACAGCCATCCATTAAACCCTGCAGAGCCTACACCGCTTCCCACCAAGCTGGGAGGTGGGCTGGCTGCCTCATGGAGTGGCCCCCGCCGTGGCAGCACGTGGGGTGGCTCCACAGAGCTTACAGGGAAGCTGACTTGGAGGGAGGATCCTCGTCAGAAAGAACCAACCTCGGGAAGTAAACACACCGACTGCAGGCGCTCGGGTCACAGACGGTCTATTAGCAGCAAAGGACGTTCATAGAAAAAATATACTTTTCACAAAATAGCTGGGAAAGTCCAGCGATAATAAAAAGTTTACAAAATATATCTTAAGCAAAATGTTGCCCAAAACGTATAAAACTCAGTCTTTAAAACTTCACCCAGGACCGCAGGCGCTGTCGCTGGGGCCGGTCCTCCGGGAGCCGCCCCGAGTGCAGCCCAGCCCGGCCGGAGGAGGGCAAGCAGCGGCCACCAGGCCATCCTGCGGGCACGCAGCAGCTGCCCGTGGGCAGGCGGGGCCGGCAAGTGCGGGCGGCAGGACCAGGCTCAGGTCTCCACCAGGATCTCCACCACGTGGTCCAGCTCGCCCAGGTCCCGTTTGCAGCTAGAGCCGGGGGGCGGGGCGCCCGCGGAGGCCAAGGCCTCGAACCCGTCGCCGGGGACTGCCTTGGCGCCCACCATGCCCGTCAGCACGGCGTCCAGGTCGTAGTAGGGCCCGTCCACGTCCGCGAACAGCCCTTCCGCCGCGCGGGGCGCCCTGCTCTCCAGGGTCTCCAGTATCTGGTCCAGCGACGTCTGGAAGCCGCCCCGGCTCTCCCGCGGGCGGTCCGCCTCCCACGCGCAGCCGGGGGCGCTCCTCGGCGCCTGCGCACTCGGGGCCCCCGGCAGTTCGCAGAGGTCTGGCGCGGGGCTGCCCCCCGAGTCAGGAGCAGAGTGGCCGCCCTGCTGCTCCCAGGGGCTTCGACACAGGATGTCGGTGGAGACGAGGCGCTCCAGCGGCCCCCGCCCCGCGCCCGGGGGCGCCGGCAGCCGCCAGGCCGCGTCCAGGCTCAGGTCTTCCTGCAGCTGCCGCACGGTGTTGGCGATGAGCACCGAGCGGCAGAGGTTGGGCTCCACCAGCATGTGGCACAGCTGCAGCTTGACCAGCGACATGTCCAGCAGCGACTGGCGCTGCAGGCTGTAGGAGGGCGGCGCCGGCGGGCTGTCCTCGCCGTCCGCGCTCTTCCTCTTCAGCCCGCGGGCGAACATGCTGTGTCCTGCGGAGACGGGAGACCTTAGCCCTTCGAGCCCTCGGTCTGCGGCCGGGCGGGGTGCGGGGCGGAGACCAGAGGCCGCTTCCAGGGCGTCCACGCTGTGCACCACCACTCGGAGCTCCGAGTGCGAGCACGAACCGCAGCCTCTGACCTGCACAGCCGTCTCCACCGCAAAGACGATGGACTGGAAACGGAGGCACAAGCAGAGGAGCGGGGCTGAAGCCGCAGTACAAGCCGGGCTGCGCCAGGCAGGGCGCACCTTCCTCTGACCAGCCAGCCAGCCGCCGGCCGGCACCGGGAGGGGCCCCACCCCAGCCCCCACACGGCCTGCAAAGAGGTGCAGAGAACCCGCAGGCCGCCCCCTCAGAGTCCCCGGAGGACCCTCACCTTTGGGAGTGGCCTCCGCCCGTCTGACCCCCCAGGCTGCTCTCCAGGGCCCTGGGCCATCGGCCGGCAGGCTGCAGGGACACAAAGGCTGCGGCGGTGCCTGGGGCGCCCAGAGGGCTGTCTGCAGGGCCTGGGCGCGCACTCAGCTGACGTGTTGGGGTCACTAAGCCGAGCACTGTGGTGGGCGCCTCCCACCAGGGCTCCCTTTCCAGAAGAGGTGCCCACACCGCGTTCTGTTCTCTTCCCAACTTGGCCAAGGAGCTCGGTGCCTTGACTTCAGATAACTCCCTCGCGTGTGCGTGAGGGTTAGACCCTGCACTTGCCCATCATTGGATTTCCTTTCTAAGAACACCAAACCCGAGGCTGCGTGGCGGTGCTGGGTGGAGCCCGGGCGGTGGCGATGGGTCTGCAGTGAAGGAAGAGGGGCTGAGGCCCCCGCAGGAGCCCCTGGCAAGGCCCCCCGACCCACCCCGAGCGCCAGCCCTGCCCTGAGTGTCAACACCCTCCACCTCGCTCCCCTGTACTTACCGGGTAAAACTTAAGCGACCGTGGGCATTAACCCGGGAATGAACACCCATGTTCACGTACAGACATGTACAGGCATGTTCACTGCAGCTGACTCAGAGCTGAACACGGAACAGGCTCGCCCCAGGGGGGCTGGGGTTCTCCGGGCCCACACCACGCACCCCTTCCCGGCAATGGGAGTGGCCAGGGACCCCGGGAGCTGCCACGTGAGAAAGCCAATCTCAAAGAACGTGGCGCTGACCCCACGGCGGCGACGTTCCAACAGAGACAGTCGGGCAGGCGTGGCCAGAACAGGTCTGCATGGTGGGTCCACAGAACCACAGGAAGGGACGGGCAGAAGGTAGCCTGTCTTGTTTTGCTCTCACATCGCTATTTCTCTCTCCCTCTCCCTTCCTCTCTCTCTAAAAATAAATTTAAAAACCTAAAACCCACACAAACAAAAAGCTGTGGTCACAGCTTATTTCCTCACCAGACTAGGTCCCCCGGAGCAGCAAGCAGGTCGAACGCATCAACACAGCCGGCAGCTGTCTGTCCGTCCATCCCTGCCCTCACAGCGCCGCAGGGGCTATGCCCACATCATGGGGTTACCACCAAGCTCCTAAGACCAGTCCAATCCCTCTGGAGGGGGTTCACGTTTTCTGTCTCAGCAGCTAGTCCAGCACTCACCGCCGCAGCCCTGGCGAAGCCCCTAGCTAAAATGCTAACCAAGAGTACCGCTAGCTACACTGCTAAGCACCAGGACCGGCTGCGCATGCCGTCTGCAGACGTGTGCTCTGGTGTTATTGGCCACTGCGTCACTGCCACGCGAACACCTGTGCTGAGACCAGGCCGTCACGTCAGGCTGTCGGACGCCCGGCCGAGGCTCTGCAGCCCTGGCGCTCCGAGTGTCTCCAAAGAAGCTAGTCCCGCCTCTGCGTGGCGACCGGCCTAGCGTAACTGGTCCCGCCCCACTCAGGAGGGGGGCACAGGGAGGGCGGTGGAGGTGAGCCGGCTGGCCCTCAGAGCGCAGCGGCACCTGGGCTGCAGGAAGGTGGGTCTCCGAGGACAGCCTCGTCCCCATTCCGGCCGAGGGCCCACAGAGGACCAATGTCCCAGCAGTCACAGGGCGCCCAGTCCCTTCTCCTCCGGCCGGCGTGCCGACAAGCATGAGGGGCCGCCTCCTGTGACCGCTGGGAAGAGGGTCAGAAAGCACTGGACACCCCGGGCCCGGACGGAACCCCACCTCGGGTTCTCCCGCGTTTTCTGTGTGTGGAGTTGAGTTCACCTGCATTTGTGTCAGGTGCAAGGTCACGACCACTCCCGACGTCCAAATGTGGGGCTCTCACTCCCCCGCCCCCACAGCCCGGCACGGACTCCTCAGAGCCTCCGCCAGGACTGGGGAGGGGCCGTTCCAGGCCCGTGCACCCCGCCCAGCTGCCCCCTGGAAGCAGAGGCCCCCAGGTTCTCCGCACCGCCTCCCTGCCGGACCTTCCAGCACGGGTCCCCGCCCTGCCCCCACTGCTGCTGCCCACAAGCCCTCCCGCCCAC
Source organism: Pipistrellus hanaki (assembly GCF_964339955.1). Classification (NCBI taxonomy): domain Eukaryota; kingdom Metazoa; phylum Chordata; class Mammalia; order Chiroptera; family Vespertilionidae; genus Pipistrellus; species Pipistrellus hanaki. The sequence goes on from NC_140503.1 coordinate 1,313,225, forward strand.
GGGCCCCTGCCGGCAGCCCGTTTCCCAGAGGGCATGGGTAACCGAGGCCACCGCATGGCGAATGAAGAGGCAAGAACCAAACGGAGGCCCACAGGACTGTGCCACGGCCCACAGGACAGGCGGCTGGCCAAGTGCCCGGAGCGCGCCGCTGAGTGTTGGCGTCGCCAGGCCACCGTCCCACGTCACACCCGGTGACCGAGACGGACGAGCCAGGGGAGAGGAGCTGCGCAGGGCGCACATCAGGCCCCATCCCGGCCCGGCCCAGGCGGGCTCCATCCACACCGCCGCTCGGCAGCTGCTCACTCAGTGCCCAGCAGGCAGAGCCGCACGGACGGCTCAGAGGCAGCGGGTGGGGGGAGGGTGTCACCCGCCGAGCCCAGAGGTGGCCAGGAGGGCCACGCTCCTCGCACACTGGTGCTGGGACAGTCGCCGGTGTGGCTCCGCAGGGACCATGGGGCGGGCTGGCCCAGCACAGCTCCCGCAAAGCCGTCACCCTCCTCTCGGGGGACCCGGGTCCCACACCAGGCCGGTCCACCCGCAGAGCCCGGCTCCCTGCGCGGGTCTCACCCACGCCATTCCTCTGGGGTGGCCGGTTGGCGCGCCTAGTTCAATGCCCAGGTCCCCGGCACCGCTCCCGTCGGCGGCCGGAGAGGACGGAAGGCCGAGTCCACCGGGGAGCGGCAGCCCCACCAGCGGGGCCTGGCCCCTCACCCACCTCAGGGAGGCTGATGGGAACGCAGGAGGCGGGACAGGACCGACTCTGACCGGCCCCATCACCATGACCTCCAGCCGGGCCAGGCACCCGGCCTCAGGTGTTTGTCTGTCCCAGGCAGACCCCCGTCAGGAGGGCACGGCGCGTGCGATGGGCGGGCCACGGCGAGGCCGACCGCGGTGGCCTGACACCCTCACGGGCAGCCCCACGGAGCCCCGGCCTGGCGACCGGAGGAGACAGGCTCCATCCCGGCCGAGGGACCATCCCCGCCCTCCTCCAGGCTAAACCTGCAAAGGTCATCGCGAACTCCACCCTGATTTCCACTTTAACCGTAAAACACGGCCAAACTGGCCCCTGGGCTGCGTGGGCAGGCAGGCGCTCAGACATGAACCTGTTTTCCTTTGCTTGTGAGGACAGTGACCTCGGTCGGTCGGTCGGAGTCTGAGCGCAGCCCCGCAGAGGAAAGGCGCTGGGCACCCCACACCTCCCGGGGGGCTCTTCCTGGGAACCCTGTTTTGGGGACGAGCTTTCAAAGATGTGGAGCTAAGGTGGCCGGGGAGCTGGACTGGAGTCACAGCTGGGCCCATCCCAGGCTGACTGCGGGCGGCACAGGAGCCACAGCAGACAGCGCTCCTGCCAGGGGTCTGGACGGGGCAGCCCGCCCTGCCTGTCAGTCTCCACCGGCCCGGGCGAGGCCCCACGCTGGCTCCGGCCCTCCCAGACCAGAGAGCTGGGCCCTTCGCAGTCTGGAGCAGGGAAGCCATTGCAAAATGTCCTTAGCATCCGGGTACGAGGCAACCACCACCGAGAAACAAAGGGGGCACCCATGGGGCTACGGAGGCTGTCCTGCCTTGTAAGGCTTCATGTTCCAGCAGACAGAGCTTCACTGAGACAGAGAGGAAATTCAAGTGTCCCACCACTCACTCTGCAAGGACTGCGGTCAGGAGGGGGACCGAGCCTCCCTGTGGTCCACACGATGGGTGTGTGGCACGGCGGTGGAAGGATAAAAGGAGGGATGGATGGGTGAGTGGGTGGGAGGGTGACTGGGTGGGTGGAAGGGTGGGGAAGGAGGGGCAGCCTCAGGGCACGGGGTGGAGCTGTAACTTTGTCAGCGGGAGTCCCCACGAACTTCATGGAGGGTCTCCTGGGTGATAGGGAAGCCTGACCCACCTGGTCCAAGGCCCCTGGAAGGAGACCAGGGTGGGGTCTCCCTACACCACCCGCCCAGCAAACCCTCTCGGCGTGTCTCTGTCTAAAGAGGCCGGACTACAGCCACGAGCTGTTACTTTTGGGTGAAAATGGGACTGGAGGGGCGGGAATGGGGGGGCAGAGGTCCACAAGGTCGCGCCTCTCTTCCGGATGCCCATCGCCGGCACCGCCCGCCGCCCGCCGCCCCGGGACCCCGGGCCACCCTCACCCCCCCACCCTCGGAATCCCAGGCCGCCCCGCCACCCCAGGCCCCCAGGCGACCACGTGCCGCCTCCCACCTCCCCAGACCCGAGCCTCCCGCGCCCGCGGAGGCCGGGCCACCCCCACCCCCCACCCTCGGAATCCCAGGCCGCCCGCCACCCCGAGCCCCGGCCGCCCGCCACCCCAGGCCCCCAGGCGACCACGTGCCGCCGCCCGCCTCCCCAGACCCGAACCTCCCCGCGCCCGCGGACCCCGCCGCCCCCCAAGGAGGAACCCGGAGCCCAGACGCTGCTCACCTGGCGGCCGCCGTCCGCACCGCCTGCGCCGAGGGGGCGGAGCCGGGGCGGGCGCTCAGCGCCCACAAAGGGCCGCCAGGCGCGGCCGGCCCGCCCGCCGATTGGCTGAGATCGGGGGCGGGGTCTCTGGTTCAAACCGGGGGCGGGGCCTGCCGCTGCAGTTCCCGCGCGGCCGCGTTGGCCGTTGGGCCCGCGCCCTCCGCCCCGCCCCCCGGCTCCCAGGTCTCCGCGCGCGGCCCTACTGCGCCTGCGCGGGCCTCCTGGAGGCGGGGCGGGGATGAGAGAGGAAGAGCACCAGGGGGGAGGGGCATGGAGGGGGTGGGGCGTGAGGCAGGAAGGGGGCGGAGCATGGGAGGGCGGGGCGGGGCGTAGGGCAGGAAGAGGGTGGGGCGGCATGAGAGGGAGGGGCAGGAGGGGCGGGGCATGAGAGGGAAGGGGCCGGAGGGGCGGGGCGTGGGAGGGAGGGGCGAGGGCGGGGCGTGGGTAGGACGGGGCGGTGCGTGGGAGGGGAGGGGCTGAGTGCTGGGCTCAGGAGCCAGGAGGTCGGCCACCAGTTCGATTCCCAGTCAGGGCACATGTGTGAGTTGTAGGCTCGATCCCCAGTAGGGGGCGTGCTATCTCTCCATCCCTCTCCCTCTCTAAAATCAAGAAAAACATATTTCTTAAAGCTTCTTAAAAATACATTTGTGTTGATTTCAGAGAGGCGGGAAGATGGAGAGATAGAAAGGACCAGGATGAGAGAGACACATTGGTTGGTTGCCTCCTGCATGCACCCTGACCAGAGGCATGGATCCAGGCTGCAACTTAGGTACGTGCCCTTGACTGGAATTGAAGCTGGGACCCCTCCGTCTGCAGGCCTATGCTCTACCCACTGATCGGAACCAGTCAGGGCTCTAAAAACAGATTTTTTAAATGTTCCAGGCAGAGAACCTGAGGCGCGGGGAGCATTGTGGGGGGTGCAGCTCTCAGGAAAGGCCAAAGGCTGTGGCTGCAGCACAGTCACCGAGAGTGAGGTCACGGCTAAGCGTGGGGCGCAGCTCACACCACGGATACGCAGGCGACACCTTCGAGAACTGTACCCTTGAAACTTACAAATCGCCCCAGAAAACTTAACTTAAGTAAACGGAAGGGATAGCCCTGGGCGGTGTTGCTCAGTGGATAGAGCACTGGCCTGTGGACTGGAGGGCCCAGGGTTCGATTCCGGTCAGGGCACATGCCTGGGTTGTGGGTTGGATCCCCAGCGGGGGGTGTGCCAGAGGCAGCTGAGCAGTGATCCTCTCTCATCACTGAGGTTTCTATCTCTCTCTCTCCCTCTCCCTTCCTCTCTGAAATCAATAAAAATATATAAATAAAATAAAATAAAATAATAGAAGGGACAGGGGCCCGGAGGGGGAGCAGAGCCGTGAGAAATGAGCCCAGGAGGACGGCAGCCCAGAGCTGGAGGGATGTGGCCGCCCCCCTGAGCCTCCGGCGGAACCGGCCCAGACGTCGCCCCCTCTGGCTTCCTGCCCGACTCAGGAGAACCGCCGCCTTGGCCGCCGTCTGTGGTGCAGACTGAGCAGCCCCCGGAAGCCACACACTCTGCCCCTCGGAGTGTCGCGTGCCCCCGCCCCCGCCTGGACTCCCCCAGCCCACACCTGAGAGAGCGGGGGGGCGCCCCGGAGGGAAGTTTTACTCTAAAAGGGAAAAAGATGTTGTTTCATTCAAACGGGAAGTTGAGACGGACACGCAGGCATCCCGTTTTATTTCTAAATGTGCTTCTCAGTGCCTCTCCCGGTGCGGACAGACAGACAGCCAGCGCTGCCTTCCACACACGGCCCGCACCCGCACGGCCTCCTGGGAAAGGACCCCCAAAACAGGGAGGGGCCTGGCCCGGCCGGCTGGGCGTCTGTCCTTGTGCTGAGCTGTGAGTAGCCGAGGCGGAGGCCTAGTGAGGCAGGTGTGGCTGGCCCTGGGGCAGATGAGGAAACTGAGGCAGCCGTGGGTGTGGCTTGGCCCAGAGAGGCTTGTCGGGGGTCAGCCCAGGTCCGACCCCACCAGGTGGTTTCCGGGGAGCCCACTTGCTCCGGCCCGAGCTCCGCCGGCGCCTGTGAGGGGTGGATGCTCTGATCCAGCCGTCCCTGCCCTGCTGCTCCCCGGACAGCGGTGCGGGAACCAGGAGTGAAGGGAGTCCCACGGCCTCGGAGCCTCGGACCCGGTCACCGTCCCAGCCCTGCCGGGAGCCAGGAGCCCTGGGCTTCCTCCGGGGGACACGTGGCACCCCAGCTCCCCGAGGGCTCGGCGGCCTGCAGCGTCAGACCTCGGCACACAGCCAGCCACCCCGCGAGGGCCCTCGGGGCTGGGCTTCTGCCCCACAGGCCTGGGTGCCCCACGGGGACCAGGCTCTGCCTAAGCCCGCTCCCGGTGCACAGCCACCAGGAACTCTCGGTCGTCAGAGCCACACCCACCAGAAAGCCTAGAAATGAAGTCTTTGCCGGCCTGGCCTTGTGGCTCGGGGTTCGATTCCCGGTCAGGGCACAGGCCCAGGTGGCAGGCTCAGTTCCCAGTGCAGGGCGTGCAGGAGGCAGCGGGTCCATGATCCTCTCTCATCATGGACGTTCCTACCCCTCCCTCTCGCTTCCTCTCTGACATCAGTGTATGAACACGTACATATTGCTGTAAGTCTCCCCTGGATGCTGACTCGGCACCTCCAGGGTGCCGGAACGTGCCAGCTAACCGCCAGGCGAGCTGTGGCTGCCGGGCCCCCTGCCTGCCGGGCTGCCTGGCTCCTGGGCCCCCGGGGAGAGCCAGGCCGGGCCCCGAGGGGAAGAGGCGTGTGGAGCATGTGGCTGCAGGAACAAGGAATCGGTGGCACGGCTTCCAGAGGCGTCACGGCAGCGCCACGGACACGGTGGGCGGGCTCCGGGGATGGGGAAGCCGCGCGGCCGGCCCCGGGCCCCGGGGCTCAGCAGGACTCCTCCCGCAGCCTCTGCAGGGCGCCCGGCCGTGTCCCCGGGGCAGCGCGGGGCTGGGGAGCAGGCAGCTGCCCGCCAGTGGCTCGGGCGACGGCCTCTCCTCCGAGTCCTTCAGGCGCGTGAGCCTCGTGGCCTCCGTCCCCGCAGACCACGCCGTCCACTCCCTGCGGATCCAGGACAGGTCCTGCCGGGAGCGGGCCGTGGCCAGCATGTAGAGCACGGGGTCGGCCACGCTACTCACCGTGGTGAGGCACAGGAAGGCCACGGAGGCGGTGCCCACGCGGGCCTCCAGGCGGCACAGGGCGCCCTCGTCGCCGCCGTAGTAGGAGAAGGCGGCGGCCCGGAGCAGCAGCACCAGGTGGTAGGGGGCGAAGCAGGCCAGGAAGATGGCCACCACCGCCAGCGCCGTGCGCCGCGCCCGCGCCTTCCGGGCGGCGCTCAGGCCCGCGCTGCGGCCCACGGCCCGGAAGACGCGGTGGTTGGCGCCGGCGATGACGCCCAGCGGCAGGGCAAAGCCCAGGGCGAACCGCGCGTAGTAGTAGCGGGCCGCCCGGGCGTCCACGGGCAGCGTCTCGAAGCAGGTGTCCTTCACGTCCGTCTCGAACACGGGGTAGTGGACCAGCCCCACGAGCAGGAAGGCGGCGGCCATGAGCAGGCCTGCGGTGCGGCGGCGGCGGCGGCCACGGCTCTCCAGCGCGTAGGCCACGGCCACGTAGCGGTCGCAGGACACGGCGCAGAGCAGCAGGATGCTCACGTAGAGGTTGCAGAAGAAGACGAAGGCGGTGACCTGGCAGGCCCGGGCGCCCAGGACCCAGCAGTGGCCCTTGTTCACATACAGCACCCACAGCGGCAGGGTGGCCGCGTACAGCAGCTCGCAGAGCGCCAGGCCGCACAGGTACACGGCCAGCACGCTGCCCCGCCGTGCCTCCCGCAGCGCCAGCCAGGCCGTCAGGCAGTTGGCGGGCAGCCCCAGCGCGCACACGGCGATGTACACGGACACGGCCAGCACGCGGCTCTCCTCGAAGGACACGTTGCAGCGGTTGGGCTCACAGACAACCGTGAGGTTTCCTGCAGCCGTGAGGTTTCCTGCGGCCGTGAGGTTTCCTGCGGACGGAGACGGCGGCGTGAGGGTGGTGGAGGGGCCCTTCCAGAGACCCTCAGAAACGATAAGATCCCGCCCTGGTCAGTGGAGGGAGGGCCGGCCTTCCACGGAAGGGTCCTGGGTTCGATTCCAGGTTGGGGCACAGGCCAGGGCTATGGACTGGATCCCCAGTGGGGGGCGTGCAGGAGGCAGCCGGTCCATGATTCTCTCTCATCTTTGACGTTTCTCTCTCTCTCTTTCTCTTCTTATCTGAAATCAAAGCAGCCGGGCTGCAGGCTGCTTTTCATCCTTCGCTGAGAATAGGAGGAAGGGGGAGAGAGAGGCACATGGACGTGAGAGAGAAATGTGGACGGGCTGCCTCCAGACGGGATGGGATGGAACCTGCAAGCTCCTAGTGCACGGACGACGCTCCGACCACGGAGCCCGGCTCCTTTCCCGGCGGAGTTCGCCGTCTGCGAGAAGCGCCCGGCGGAGCCCTCCCGGGGCCCCTCCCACGGGCTCAAGGCAGAGGAGGCGTGGGGGCTCTCACCTGGCATGCTGGCCGGGTCCAGGGTCGGGTGGCTCTTCAGCAGCGCCCCAGGCACATCACATCCTGTGGGTCTTGCTCCGAAGCTCACTCAGGGTTCACCAGGAGCTGGAGAACAAGCAGGTTGAAATCGCTTTAGGGAAATCGGGTTAAGTCACAAGCGAAGGCATGAGGCCTTGGTGAGTGAGCCGTTATGATGAGTCACGTCCTGCACTTATCCTGCGGACTCTACAGTGTGTCCTTCATATATAAAGAGCTCCTACAAATCAACAGCAAGTGTCAGAGCCAACGAGCAGGTAGTTCCCAGGAGAAACAAGCGCAGCCCCACAAGTAAGACGATGAGAAGCTCCAGTGCAGTCCCTTCGCCTCCCGGCTCCGAGGGAGCGTGAGGAAGGCCCCCTTCCCCTGAGCCGATGGCAGCGTGAACCGCAGTGTGGCCACCGTTTCCCAAGATGCACAGCACCTGTCGCCTGAAAGAACGTCCCAGCATGCTCCTGAAAAAGGAACCCAGGCCCCGGAGCACCCAGCAGCCCTCCGACCTCCCCTGGCTCCCGCCCGAAGCACAGGCGCCGAGAGGCTCCACCCTCAGAGGGTGTGGATGAGCCGGAGCCCGGAGCTGCGTCCCACTCCGCTCTGCGGGGCGCTCTGCGGGGCGCTCTGCGGGGCCGGCCTCAGGTCACGGAGCCACGAGGCAGCCGGCAGGCTGAGCCCTGGCTCTGAGCCCGATCCCCTGCCCAGGGCAGCCCCGAGTGCTGCCCACACGCCCGATGGGCCTCCCGGCCCCGCCCCCGAAGGCAGTTCCACCGCTGGAAACCACAGGAAGCCTGTGTTGACCTGAAACCAGACGACCCCTCACCAGGCGTGCTGGGTCAGACCGAATGCATGCAAGGAAAGGGCCGAGGCAAAGAAGAATCCAGAAACCCCTTCACCAAATGACTGACATCCCACAGGGGCCGGGAGGTCACAGGGCCGGGAGGTCACAGGGCCGGGAGGTCACAGGGCCGGGAGGTCACAGATCCTGGAGGTCACAGATCCTGGGGGTCACAGGGCCTGGGGGTCACAGGGCCTGGGGGTCACAGATCCTGGGGGTCACAGGGCCTGGGGGTCACAGGGCCTGGAGGTCACAGGGCCTGAGGGTCACAGGGCCTGGGGGTCACAGGGCCTGGAGGTCACAGTTCCTGGGGGTCACAGGGCCTGGGGGTCACAGGGCCTGAGGGTCACAGGGCCGGGAGGTCACAGGGTCTGGGGGTCACAGATCCTGGGGATCACAGGGTCTGGGGGTCACAGGGCCTGGGGCTCACAGATCCTGGGGGTCACAGGGCCTGGAGGTCACAGAGCCTGGGGGTCACAGGGCCTGGGGGTCACAGGGCCTGGGGGTCACAGGACCGGGAGGTCACAGGGTCTGGGGGTCATAGGGCGTGGGGGTCACAGAGCCTGGGGGTCACAGGGCCTGGGGGTCACAGGGCCTGGGGGTCACAGATCCTGGGAGTCACAGAGCCTGGGGGTCACAGGGCCTGGGGGTCACAGGGCCTGGGGGTCACAGGGCCTGGGGGTCACAGGGCCTGGGGGTCACAGATCCTGGGAGTCACAGAGCCTGGGGGTCACAGGGCCAGGGGGTCACAGGGCCTGGGGGTCACAGGGCCAGGGGGTCACAGGGCCTGGAGGTCACAGAGCCTGGGGGTCACAGGGCCTGGGGGTCACAGGGCCTGGGGGTCACAGGACCGGGAGGTCACAGGGTCTGGGGGTCACAGGGCGTGGGGGTCACAGAGCCTGGGGGTCACAGGGCCTGGAGGTCACACGGCCTGGGGGTCACAGATCCTGGGAGTCACAGAGCCTGGGGGTCACAGGGCCTGGGGGTCACAGATCCTGGGGGTCACAGGGCCTGGGGGTCACAGAGCCTGGGGGTCACAGATCCTGGGGGTCACAGGGCAAGGAGGTCACAGGGCTGGGAGGTCACAGGGCCTGGAGGTCACAGGGCCGGGAGGTCACTGGGTCTGGGCGTCACAGATCCTGGGGATCACAGGGCCTGGGGGTCACAGGGCCTGAGGGTCACAGGGCCTGGAGGTCACAGATCCTGGGGGTCACAGGGCCTGGGGGTCACAGGGCCTGAGGGTCACAGGGCCTGAGGGTCACAGGGCCTGGAGGTCACAGATCCTGGGGGTCACAGGGCCTGGGGGTCACAGGGCCTGGGGGTCACAGGGCCTTGGGGTCACAGGGCCTGGGGGTCACAGGGCCAGGGGTAACAGAGCCTGGGGGTCCCAGGGCCGGAAGGTCACAGGGCCTGGGGGTCAGAGATCCTGGGGGTCACAGTGTCTGGAGGTCACAGATTCTGGAGGTCACAGATCCTGGGGGTCACAGGGCCGGGAGGTCACAGATCCTGGGGGTCACAGGGCCGGGAGGTCACAGGGCCTGGGGGTCACAGGGTCTGGGGGTCACAGGGCCTGGAGGTCACAGTGCCTGGGGGGTGACAGGGCCTGGAGGTCACAGATCCTGGGGGTCACATATCCTGGGGGTCACAGGGCCGGGAGGTCACAGAGCCAGGGGGGTCACAGATCCTGGGGGTCACAGGGCCGGGAGGTCACAGGGCCTGGGGGTCACAGATCCTGGGGGTCACAGGGTCTGGAGGTCACAGGGCCTGGAGGTCACAGATCCTGGGGGTCACAGGGCCGGGAGGTCACAGATCCTGGGGGTCACAGGGCCGGGAGGTCACAGGGCCGGGGGGGTCACAGATCCTGGGGGTCACAGGGCTGGGAGGTCACAGGGCCGGGGGTTCACAGATCCTGGGGGTCACAGGGCCGGGAGGTCACAGGGCCGGGGGGTCACAGATCCTGGGTGTCACAGGGTCTGGAGGGCACAGGGCCTGGAGGTCACAGATCCTGGGGGTCACAGGGCCGGAAGGTCACAGGGCCTGGGGGTCAGAGATCCTGGGGGTCACAATGTCTGGAGGTCACAGGTTCTGGAGGTCACAGATCCTGGGGGTCACAGGACCGGGAGGTCACAGATCCTGGGGGTCACAGGGCCGGGAGGTCACAGGGCCTGGGGGTCACAGATCCTGGGGGTCACAGGGTCTGGGGGTCACAGGGCCTGGAGGTCACAGTGCCTGGGGGTCACAGGGCCTGGAGGTCACAGATCCTGGGGGTCACATATCCTGGGGGTCACAGGGCCGGGAGGTCACAGGGCCTGGGGGTCACAGATCCTGGGGGTCACAGGGTCTGGAGGTCACAGATTCTGGGGGTCACAGATCCTGGGGGTCACAGGGCCGGGAGGTCACAGATTCTGGGGGTCACATATCCTGGGGGTCACAGGGCCGGGAGGTCACAGGGCCTGGGGGTCACAGGTCCTGGGGGTCACAGGGCCGGGAGGTCACAGGGTCTGGAGGTCACAAATCCTGGGGGTCACAGGGCCGGGAGGTCACAGGGTCTGGAGGTCACAGATCCTGGGGGTCACAGGGCCGGGAGGTCACAGGGCCGGGGGGTCAGAGATCCTGGGGGTCACAGGGCCGGGAGGTCACAGGACCAGGGGGTCACAGGGCCGGGAGGTCACAGGGCCGGGGGGTCACAGATCCTGGGGGTCACAGGGTCTGGAGGGCACAGGCCTCTCTCACCCTGCCCTCGCCCCCGGGTCTCAGGTCAGACGGCTGCCGGCTGGGGCCTGGGTCCCCTGGGCGCCTGGCGAGGCCCACCTGCCATGCTCGGCCCTCTGAGGAGGTGGGGGCCCTCCCCCAGCCCTCCCCTCCCTCTCTCCCAGCGCCGCCCTGAGGGCAGGCCGTGGCGGGCGGGTCCTGGGCAGAGCCAGGCGCTGATGCCCAGACCGGGGCCACAGCCCTGCCCTCAGGCCTGACAGCCAGGCCGGGTGCGTGGGGGGGCAGAAAGGGACCCCCCGAGAGGAGCAGCCGGGCCCACGCAGCCTGAGAGGGGACCCAGGCCCCCGGACGCCAGACCCAGGCCCCAGGCCCCGCCCCACCCTGGCCGCCCACTCCCCAGCGGACACCCACAGAGCTTGTCCTCACGTGGACACGTGGCCCCCTCCCAGGGCTTCCTGCCCGTGACCCCGTTCCACTGTCGCCCTCTGCTTCCTGCCCCCTCCAGTCCATGCCCCCAGGGGAGCGAGCCGGAGGGCGGGCTGCAGCCTCAGCGGCCCCGGCTGCTCCCGCGCTGGCGGCCGGGAGCCCGCAGCAGCCAGGGGGCAGCCCGTGTCCTCCCGGCGTCCCCGCCCGGTGCCTGTGGCCGTCCGGCCAGTGGCCCGTGAGGAGCAGGCGGCCCACGGGCACAGCGCCCTCCCTGCCGGGCCTCCCTGCTCCCTGCCGGGCCTCCCCCCTCCCTGCCGGGCCTCACCCTCCCCGCAGGGCCTCCCACTTCCCTGCCGGGCCGCCCCCTCCCCTGGACGCGATGTGGGGGGACAGGCCAGCAGGCGGAGCCCGCGTCCCCCACGCCCGCGGCGCTGCCCAGGGCCAGGCGCAGGCGCAGTCACACCAAACCCCCTTTCCCACGAGGTCCGCGAGGCCTCGCCCGCCGCCATGCCTGTGCCTGCAGCACGGCCCTGTCGGTCCACACACGTGCTTTAACCATGAATGTCTCACACAGACAAACACGCCAACTGGGAGCCTTTCGCACAGCATGCTGTCCCCACCATCCTCGTCCCCTTGTCCCCTTGTCCCCATGTCCCCCCGTCTCCCCCAGCCCCCCGTCCCCCTGTCCCCTCGTCCCCATGTCCCCCCGTCCCCCCAGCCCCCCATCCCCCGTCCCCCCATCCCCCCGTCCCCCCGTCCCCATGTCCCCCCGTCCCCCCAGCCCCCCATCCCCCCGTCCCCTCGTCCCCATGTCCCCCCGTCCCCCCAGCCCCCCGTCCCCCCGTCCCCTCATCCCCATGTCCCCTTGTCCCCTCGTTCCCCCATCCCCCCGTCCCCTCGTCCCCATGTCCCCCCGTCCCCCCAGCCCCCCAGCCCCCCATCCCCCCCGTCCCCGCGTCCCTGAGTCCTCTCATCCCGACCCCTGGGTGGGCGGTCCGGCCTCTCCCCTCCACAGGGCTCCCACCGCCCAGCTCCTGCGGGCCCGCCGGCTCCCCAGTCCCGGCTCACCTCCCCGGCCAGTGAGCGGACCCGCCTTGCCCCCACCCCGTGGGGCTCACCTCCCGTCCCCGGTTTCCATCTGGTCTAACACACCCTTCAACACACGCTTCATGTCCCTCAGCACCCGTGAGGCTGAGCCCCAGATCTGTGCTCGCACCATCTCCCCTCCCGCCTCCAGCTCTGGGCCCGCCCCTGGACTCGGGGAGCGGCTCTTCATTCCCGCCAGCCCCCACCCCACCCCACCCCACCCCACCCCACATGTCAGCGCCAGCTGGGCACCCCGGAAGCTCCTGAGCCTTAGCAGAAGACAGTCTGTGAGGTTCTGGCACCCCAAACCTCTGCCCACATAGCGCGGGGGCGGGGGGCACTGACACCCGGGCTCCCTGGTGAGGCCTCAGGCTGTGACCCCCCAGCACCCCCTCGGCTGTCAGACGCCCCTGCGGCCCCTGCCGCCCTCCCCGGTGCGGACTCACCGGCCCGGCTGGTTCGGGAGCAGCCGCCGTCTGAAACTCCCGCTCAGACGCAGGGGCTGACCGAGGGGCGCGGGCTCTCTGGCTGGACCTGTGCCTGTCACTGAGCCTGACACTGTGTCTGTCACTGAGCCTGACACTGAGCCGGCAAGAACAGGAAGCGGCCCAGCCCACTTCCCCTCTGACAACACAGGGTCGGGGGCGGGAAGCACCTCCGAGTTCCCCAGACCGTCCCCACACGCAGGCCCCAATGACCAGGCCCCGGCGACAAGACCCGGCGACCGGGTCCCCGACAACCGGGTCCCCCGGCGACCAGGCCCCAGCGACCAGGCTCCCAACAACCGGGCCCCGACGACCAGACCAGGCAACCGGGCCCAAAGACCAGGCCCCGACGACCAGGCCCCCGACAACCGGGCCCCGATGACCAGGCCCCCGACAACCGGGCCCCGACGACCAGGCTCCCCGACAACCAGGCCCCGACAACCGGGCCCCGACGACCAGACCAGGCAACCGGGCTCAAAGACCAGGCCCTGATGACCAGGCTCCCGACAACCAGGCCCCCGACAACCGGGCCCCGACGACCAGGCCCCCGACAACCGGGCCCCGATGACCAGACCAGGCAACCGGGCCCAAAGACCAGGCCCTGATGACCAGGCTCCCGACAACCAGGCCCCCGACAACCGGGCCCCGACGACCAGGCTCCCAGCAACCAGGCCCCCAACAACCAGGCCCCCGACAACCGGGCCCCGACGACCAGGCCCCTGACGACCAGGCTCCCAGCAACCAGGCCCCGACGACCAGACCAGGCAACCGGGCCCCAAAGACCAGGCCCTGATGACCAGGCTCCCGACAACCAGGCCCCCGACAACCGGGCCCCAACAACCAGACCCCGACGACCAGGCCCCCAACAACCGGGCCCCGGCGACCAGGCCCCGGCGACCAGGCCCTGACGACCAGACTCCCGACAACCAGGCCCCGACGACCAGGCCCCCGACAACCGGGCCCCGACAACCAGGCCCCTGACGACCAGGCTCCCAGCAACCAGGCCCCGACGACCAGGCCCCGGCGACCAGGCCCCGGCGACCAGGCCCTGGCGACCAGGCCTGGTGACCCAGACAGACGGGCAGGGTGGGACCGGCCGGGCCCCTCGAGGGGCTCCAGCTCCTGACCAGCCTTGGGCAGCGTGGGCAGCACAGGCCACCTCGAAGAGCCTCCTGCATGTACCCGACCAGGGCCCGGGGCCGGGGAGGAGCCTGCAACCCTGGGCACATGCCCTGAACCAGAATCTAACCGGAGACCCTCTGGTCCACTGGCTGGCGCTCTACCCACTGAGCCACACGGGCCGGGACAAAATGCCCAGTTAACCACTGGGACGTGCCCAGCTCAGTGCACTCAGCGTCCACCCTGCTGTGCGACCATCCCCCCCACCCCTCCGAATGTTCTCTCTTCCCAGACGGAGCCTCCGCCCGTCACACCCGCCCCGCCCGCTGCCTCTGTGGTCTGCCCCTCCGGCCGAATCCCGAATAGGTCCCTGGAGTCTGGGCCACCTGTTTGTCCATCTGCCCTGGTGGGTTCTGGACTGCTGCCACCCACTGGCGACAGTGGGCACTGCAGGGTGGCCTTGAGGTGCGGATCCCGCATTCTCACATCTTCACCGCGTGTCCGTCCACCACACACATGACCCAGGGTCACCCTGTCCGACGTGAGACACGCTTTGCACCTCACCTCCTCAGAGGGCTGTGACACCGTGCGTGGTGCGAGCCTGCGTCCCTGTCAGTGTGTCCCTGTCAGTCTGTCTGTTTCAGTCCGTCAGTGTCAGTGTGTCCCTGTCAGTGTGTCCCTGTCAGTCTGTACCTGTCAGTCTGTCCGTGTCAGTCCGTCCATGCCAGTCTGTCTGTGTCAGTGTGTCCGTGTCAGTCTGTCCGTGCCAGTCTGTCCCTGTCAGTCCGTCCGTGACAGTCTGTCTGTGCCAGTCTGTCCCTGTCAGTGTGTCCCTGTCACTCTGTCCCTATCAGTCTGTCCGTGTCAGTCCATCCGTGTCAGTCTGTCCGTGTCAGTCCATCCGTGTCAGTCTGTCTGTGTCAGTCTGTCCGTGTCAGTCTGTTTCTGTCAGTCTGTTTCTGTCAGTCTGTGTCAGTCTGTTTCTGTCAGTCTGTCCGTGTCAGTCTGTCCCTGTCAGTCCATCCGTGTCAGTCTGTCCTGGAGGCCGAGCGGTCGGCCAGGGGCCATTGTCGGTGATGCCCGGTCAGGGCCCGGGGGGGGGGGGCTCCCAGGGGTTTCCCGGGCCTGGCAGGCAGGGAAGGGGCTTTCTGATGAGAGGGGGGAGCAGGGTGGGCAGGAGAGAGCCAGGGGGAGGGGGATGGGGGAGGAAAGGGCTTTGACCAGCATCACTGAGAGCTGGTGGCTTACACCCTCCTGCCCCCGTCCCTCTGGGGGAGCACCCCGTCCCTCTGGGGGAGCACCCCGTCCCTCTGGGGGAGCACCCCGTCCCTCTGGGGGGAGCACCCTGCCTGTGACCAAAGCGGTCGGTGTCCTAGTTCACCAGCTGGGCGGCCACACCCCAAGCCCCAGTCACCTGGCTGAGCACACGGGCTCCGCCCCCCTGCCCTGCCCCCTGCCCTGCCCCCCCGAGCCGGCCTGGCACTCCCGCCAGGGAAACGGCCCCTCGTGTCCACGGAGGCCCTGAGCTCCGGCCCTCACAGCGGCGTCCCAGGTCAGGAAGGAAGGACGTCGGGCGTGACCTCCCTGTCAGACGCCCAGACTCTCCTGTCCTGGCCGCCCTCAGCAGACCGACCCCAGTTCTCACAGGTCAGAGGTCAGCAGATGGATGAATGCAGATCCTCCCCTAGATTCCTCTCCCCTCTGGAGGACCCCTGCAGCCCCACCCAGTGGTCCCCAACCAGGTGCTCCATCCCCAGGGGAGAGAGGGGCAGGTGCCTTTCTGGAGACCTTGGTGGGGAAAGCGCTAAACTTCCCATAATGCACAGGACAGCCCCGCCCCCACCGCAAAGACTTGTGGGCCCCGAAGGTCACCGTCCCCACGGCGCAGGGGGCCCAGGCCTTGTGGGCAGCCCCCTCTAGGAGCTGCTCCGGGTCCTGTGGGAGGAGGGGGCCAGGGACACAGGTGCCCCTCCCGTCCCCCTGCCTGGGGGACAGGCCCCTCCCCCGCGGCGGCTCCTCAGAAAGCAGAACCAGCAGGGAAAGGGAACTGCCGCTGGGGGACCCCCTCGGCCCCCTGACACCGTCCCCAAAGAGAGCCCCGAAGAGGCGTGGAAAACACCTCGAGCTGGCCGACCGCACACACACAGCTCACAGCTCACAGCTCACACCTCACACTTCACACCTCACATACCTCACACCTCACACCTCACACACCTCACACCTCACACACCTCGCACCTCACACACCTCACACCTCACACCTCACACCTCACACACCTCACACACCTCATACCTCACACACCTCACACCTCACACACCTCACACCTCACACCTCACACACCTCACACCTCACACCTCACACACCTCACACACCTCATACCTCACACACCTCACACCTCACACACCTCACACCTCACACCTCACACACCTCACACCTCACACCTCACACCTCACACCTCAACCTCACACACCTCACACACCTCACACACCTCACACCTCACACCTCACACACCTCACACCTCACACCTCACACCTCACGCCTCACACACCTCACACCTCACACCTCACACACCTCACACCTCACACCTCACACACCTCACACCTCACACCTCACACCTCAACCTCACACACCTCACACCTCATACACCTCACACCTCACACCTCACACCTCACACACCTTACACACCTCACACCTCACACCTCACACACCTCACACCTCACACCTCACACACCTCACACCTCACACACCTCGCACCTCACACACCTCACACCTCACACCTCACACCTCACACACCTCACATCTCAACCTCACACACCTCACACCTCACACACCTCATACCTCACACACCTCACACCTCACACACCTCACACCTCACACCTCACACACCTCACACCTCACACCTCACACCTCACACCTCAACCTCACACACCTCATACACCTCACACCTCACACCTCACACACCTCACACCTCACACACCTCACACCTCACACACCTCACACCTCACACACCTCACACCTCACACACCTCACACCTCACACCTCACACACCTCACACACCTCACACTTCACTCCTCACAGCTCTCAGGAGGGGAGGGACCAGGACTTCACAGATGTCTCCCGGGCTGGCAGGCCATCTGCTGTTCCACCAGGTGTGGGGGTGAGGTCAGAGCCGGAGGGGAGGCGGAGGCACGGCTTGGGTGGGGCTGCAGGTTGGTTGGGGCGGGGTCTCAGGGAACCCTCTCGGGCTGGTAGAAACTCAGATATGGCTGCCGGCCCGCTCCGGGGGGACATGGGGCGGTCCCAGCACAGGAACAATGACCCCCGCCAGCACCTCCATCTGGGGAAAGCCGCCGAGTTCCCGCCCCGATGCCAGACGATCCAGTTCCTCCCGTATGTCCCCAGTTCCCCCAACACTCAGAGGAAGCGGGGCTGTAAGCTTGTGCATGGCCCTTTAAGAGGAACTGCCTGGGTCTCCTGCAGCCTCCGGGCCACTCGGCCACACTCCCTGCTGGGTTTTTTTTTTTTTTTTGGGGGGGGGCTCCCCTTCCCAGCTCAGCCACCCTGGGCCGGGGGCTGGTGTGGGGCTGGGACCCCCGGCCTCTCACAGGAGCCTCCGCAGCTGAGACACCCCTCTGATTACAACGTGGTGCCAGGTCAGCCCGTCTCAGGGCTCTGCCCACCCCCCCAGCCTCTGCCCCCCCTCCCCAGCCTCAATGCTTTCTTCTTCCTCCCACAGGCAGGACCCATCCAGCCGGCTCCAGGCGGTTCTGGACGAGGTTGTCCGCATTTTGGTTGTAATTTCGATGTGGTTGTGGGAGACGCCGAGTGCCGACAGTCACGCCGACATCTCGGGTCTCCCGGTGGCAGGACTTTAAATATGGCTTCCGGCCCTCACCGGTGTGCCTCAGTGGGTAGAGTGTCGGCCTGCAGACTGAAGGATCCCAGGTTCGATTCCGGTCAAGAGCATGCACCTCGGTTGCAGGCACATCCCCAGTAGGGGGTGTGCAGGAGGCAGCAGATCGGTGTCTCTCTCTCAGCGATGTTTCTAGCTCTCTCTCCCTCTCCCTTCCTCTCTGTAAAAAGTCAATAAGACTATTTTTTAAAAGATAAATCAATATTGCTTCCGTTGACCTGCCAGTCACAGGAGGTCACGCGTCTCCTCTCTCCTGGACGAGCCTGGTTCCGACACGGTCAGTGCCGTCCGTTTCCAGAAACAGGACGTGGCTGTCTCGCTTCTTCCTGGGAGCCGGTTATTTTTGCATTTCATGCACACGCGGCGAAACGCGCTGTGCAGTGGCCGCCCCGCGCGCGGTGGCAAAGGCAGACTGCGGTGTGTGCGCCAGGGCAGCGCAAATGCCCAGCCCCCTCTGCTGGCCTCGGCCTCCTCCACTCCGTCCCAGCCGCTGGGCCCTGGGTCTGCGTCCGCTCCAGTGCTGCCTTCTCCAGAATGTCACAGGAACGGGTGACACAGCCGCGGTCCCGTTCGTGGTGAGGACGCCTCGAGAGCTCCCGGGACCACCAGGCGCCTCCTGCCTTCCGCGCGGACATAGGTGCCGTTTTTACATTCTCTCTCTTTTAAAAAAATTTTAAAATACGTATTATTGATTTTTCACAGAGAGGAAGGGAGAGGGATAGAGAGTCAGAGCATTGATCAGCTGCCTCCTGAACACCCCCTACTGGGGATGTGTCGGCAACCAAGGTACACGCCCTTGCCAGGAATGGAACCCAGGACCTTTCAGTCCGCAGGCCGACGCTCTAGCCACAGCCACACCGGCTCCGGCTTTCGGTTCTCTGAGTGAAGGGCTGGGTCCCCGTGGCGGGTGGTGGAGGCCCCGCTCGGTCGGGACTCCCGGTGCCGTTGGCGGCGCCGTCAGCCTCTCGGTGACGTGAGGCCTCCCGCCGTCCGGGCGTGCAGGCGCCCTCGGTGGTTGTGGTTTGGCTCGGCCGGGAAGCCCCCTGTCCCATCCTCCCCTCTGTGCGCTACGACAGCTTGGAAGGTGATTTCCTTCTTCACGGCTGAGCTCCGAGTGCCCCTCACAGGTCCCGGCACAGCCCTCTCCCGCCCGCCGCCACCTCCTTCTCCCTCTCCCCTCTCCCCCTCCCCTCTCCCCTCTCCCCTCTCACCTCTCCCTGTCCCCTCTCACCTCTCCCCTGTCCCCTCTCACCTCTCCCCTATCCCCTCTCCCCCTGTCCCCTGTCCCCTCTCCCCTCTCTTCTGTCCCCTCTCCCCTCTCCCCTCTCCCCTGTCCCTCTCCCCTGTCCCCTGTCCCCTGTCCCCTCTCCCCTCTCCCCTCTCCCCTTTCCCCTCTCCCCTCTCCCCTATCCCCTCTCCCCTCTCCCTCTCCCTCTCCCCTCTCCCTCTCCCCTATCCCCTCTCCCCTCTCCCCTGTCCCCTGTCCCCTCTCCCCTCTCTTCTGTCCCCTCTCCCCCTCTCTTCTGTCCCCTCTCCCCTCTCTTCTGTCCCCTCTCCCCCCTCTCCCCTCTCACCTCTCCCCTCTCCCCTCTCCCCTCTCACCTCTCCCCTCTCCCCTCTCATATCTCCCCTCTCCCCTCTCCCTCTCCCCTGTCCCCTGTCCCCTCTCCCCTCTCTTCTGTCCCCTCTCCCCTCTCCTCTGTCCACTCTCCCCTCTCCCCTCTCCCTCTCCCTCTCCCCCTTCCCCTCTCGCCTCTCCCCTCTCACCTCTCCCCTCTCCCCTCTCATATCTCCCCTCTCCCCTATCCCCTCTCCCCTGTCCCCTGTCCCCTCTCCCCTCTCTTCTGTCCCCTCTCCCCTCTCCCCTGTCCCCTGTCCCCTCTCCCCTCTCTTCTGTCCCCTCTCCCCTCTCCTCTGTCCACTCTCCCCTCTCGCCTCTCCCGTCCCCTCTCCCTCTCCCCTGTCCCCTCTCACCTCTCCCCTCTCCCCTCTCCCCTCTCCCCTCTCCCCTGTCCCTCTCCCTTCTCCCCTCTCCCTCTCACCTCTCCCTCTCACCTCTCCCTCTCCCTCTCCCCTCTCCCCTCTCCCCTCTCCCCTCTCTCCTCCCCCCTCCCCGGAGGCTCCTCTCTGGCTGAGCTGTCTCTCCTCCTCACTGTGTGGTTTTGATGTCATTCCCAGAAGCGGGTCTGCTTCATGGGGCGACCTTTTCCAAGAACAGACATCTGTCTTCGCCCCTGAACCCACTCCCATCCCGTCCCCACCCACACACCCCCATTACCTGCGGGGGCTCCTTTCGGGGGTCAGGCAGCCGCTGGGAGAGTGGCCGGGACCCACTCCTCCTTGACGCCTGGGAGCGGTCCCTGGGCTGGAGCGGCCGTGCCCTGCGGGGGTGCCCTGCGGGAGTGCCCTGCCCCCGGAGTGCCCTGAGGGGGTGCCCTGAGGGGGTGCCCTGCGGGAGTGCCCTGCGGGGGTGCCCTGCGGGAGTGCCCTGCCCGGAGTGCCCTGTAGGAGTGCCCTGTGGGAGTGCCCTGCGGGAGTGCCCTGTGGGAGTGCCCTGCGGGGTGCCCTGAGGGGGTGCCCTGTGGGAGTGCCCGGTGGGGGTGCCCTGTGGGAGTGCCCTGTGGGGGTGCCCTGTGGGAGTGCCCTGTGGGAGTGCCCTGTGGGAGTGCCCTGCGGGGTGCCCTGTGGGGGTGCCCTGCCGGAGTGCCCTGTGGGAGTGCCCTGCGGGGGTGCCTTGCGGGGGTGCCCTGTGGGGGTGCCCTGCAGGAGTGCCCTGTGTGGGTGCCCTGCGGGAGTGCCCTGCCCGAGTGCCCTGCGGGGGTGCCCTGCCCGAGTGCCCTGTGGGGGTGCCCTGCGGAGTGCCCTGTGGGGGTGCCCTGCGGGGGTGCCCTGCGGGAGTGCCCTGAGGGGGTGCCCTGAGGGGGTGCCCTGCGGGGGTGCCCTGCGGGAGTGCCCTGCGGGGGTGCCCTGCGGGAGTGCCCTGTGGGGGTGCCCTGCGGGGGTGCCCTGCGGGGTACCCTGCGGGAGTGCCCTGTGGGGGTGCCCTGCGGGGTGCCCTGTGGGGTGCCCTACGGAGTGCCCTGTGGGGGTGCCCTGTGGGGGTGCCCTGCAGGAGTGCCCTGTGGGAGTGCCCTGCGGGGGTGCCTTGCGGGGGTGCCCTGTGGGGGTGCCCTGCAGGAGTGCCCTGTGTGGGTGCCCTGCGGGAGTGCCCTGCCCGAGTGCCCTGCGGGGGTGCCCTGCCCGAGTGCCCTGTGGGGGTGCCCTGCAGGAGTGCCCTGTGTGGGTGCCCTGCGGGGGTGCCCTGCCCGGAGTGTCCTGCCCGGAGTGCCCTGCCGGAGTGCCCTGTGGGGGTGCCCTGCGGGGGTGCCCTGCCGGAGTGCCCTGCGGGGGTGCTCTGCCCGAGTGCCCTGCGGGGGTGCCCTGAGGGGGTGCCCTGCGGGAGTGCCTTGTGGGGGTGCCCTGAGGGGGTGCCTGCGGGAGTGCCCTGCAGGGTGCCCTGCCGGGCGGTGTGAGCTCCGCAGTCGGGCTGCCTCAGGCCCCCCCAGGCCCCCGCAGACAGGGTGACTCGGCCTCTGGAAACTCCGTGGTTCAGAGAACCCTCCAGCCGCCCGCAAAGGAGTCTCTGGCCCCTTTGGGCAGAGACAGGTTCCCACACCGCCCAGCCAGCAGGGAGGGCGTCAGTGCCCCGACTCGGTCCTCGGAGGGCAGGGGAGAGGGTGCAGGGGCAGAGACAGGGGGCAGGGGGCAGCGGGCAGCACAAGGGGCAGGGGAAGGGGGCAGGGGGCAGGGGCAGGGGACAGGGGGCAGGGGGCAGGGGACAGGGGGCAGGGGGCAGCGGGCAGCGCAAGGGGCAGGGGAAGGGGGCAGGGGGCAGGGGACAGGGGGCAGGGGGCAGGGGACAGGGGGCAGGGGGCAGGGACAGGGGGCAGGGGGCAGCGGGCAGCGGGCAGCGCAAGGGGCAGGGGAAGGGGGCAGGGGGCAGGGGCAGGGGCATTCCCCACCAGCCAGGCCCTCAGGCTCCGCTCCTCCCCACAGCCGGGTCCCGGCGCCGCTCGCCCCTGGCGGCCTCTCGGCACACTGCACCGCCCGCCAGGCCTTGGGGCTGTTGATGGACGTGGGTCTCCTCCCCGCGGACAGGGCACAGCTGCGGACACGGCGCCACCGCCCAGGGCGAAGGGACTGCGCTGGCTCCGGAGGCCGTTCCGCGGCTCAACAGACCAGCCGGTGCCCGCCCCGGCCTCGCTTCCCACGGACACGGACTGACCAGCCCCCAGCCTCTCAGCCCCCCAGCCCCCCAGCCCTCATCCATCTAACCCCAGCCCCCAGCCTCCCAGCCCCCAGCCCCCCAGCTCCCCCAGCCCCAGCTCTCATCCACCCATTCATACATCCACCCCCAGCCCCCCAACCCCAGCCCTCAGCCCCCAGCCCCCCAGCCCCCCACCTCCCCCAGGCCCCAGCCCCCAGCCCTCATCCCATCTAACCCCAGCCCCCAGCCTCCCAGCCCCCAGCCCCCCAGCTCCCCCAGCCCCCAGCTCTCATCCACCCATTCATACATCCACCCCCAGCCCCCCACCCAGCCCTCAGCCCCAGCCCCCAGCTCCCCCACCTCCCCCAGGCCCCAGCCCCCAGCCCCAACCCATCACCCCCAGCCCCCCAACCCCCAGCCCCTCAGCCCTCATCCATCCACCCCAGCCCCCCAACCCCCAGCCCCCCAGCCCTCATCCATCCACCCCCAGCCCCCCAACCCCAGCCCCTCAGCCCCTCATCCATCCACCCCCAGCCCCCAACCCCCAGCCCCTCAGCCCTCATCCATCCACCCCCAGCCTCCCGGCCCGCACCCCGCCAGCACCTCCCCCCGCACCGGGTTGAGCCTCGTCCTGGGCACCCTCCGCAGCCCGTTCAGACCCAAGCCCTGGGCCCTCCTGCTCCCGGGTCAGGAAACCCCGTGGGAGACACCTGCTCCCCCCTCCCCCTCCCCCCGCACACCGCTGGGGGGCGCTGCTGGGCCTGCAGAGGCCCCGAGCGGTGCTGGGGGGCAGCCGGGGGCGGCGGGCTGGCTGCCCAGAGGGGGCTTCGGGGCCTCGAAGGTCCCCCCCCCGCCGCCCCCGTCTCCTCTCCCCCTGCCCGGCTTGGGAGTCTCCCTCCCAACACCCTCCTCCTCTCTCTCCCTCCTCCCTCTCCCCCTCCCTCTCTCCCCAGGCCTGCCC
This sequence comes from Pipistrellus hanaki, assembly GCF_964339955.1. Lineage (NCBI taxonomy): Eukaryota > Metazoa > Chordata > Mammalia > Chiroptera > Vespertilionidae > Pipistrellus > Pipistrellus hanaki. Next base: position 1,336,044 of record NC_140503.1, read on the forward strand.
CCTCCCCCAGGTCCCCTCCCTGCCCCAGGCCCGCCCCCTCCCTCCCCCAGGCCCGCCCCCTCCCTGCCCCAGGCCTGCCTCCTCCCCCAGGTCCCTCCCTCCCCCAGGCGCCCCCCCACCCCGTCCCCCAGGCCTGCCCCCTCCCTGCCCCTTCCCTCCCCCAGGCCTGCTCCCTCCCTTCCCCCTCAGGGCCGCTCACCACCCCTTGCAGCCCAGAGGCACAGGTGGCCTCGCACTGCAGGTGCCACCAGAGGGCCCTGTGCTCTGGTGCTGAGTTGGGTGCATCGGCTGAGCTGGGAAGACAGGACCGGCCTTTGGCTGGCACCCCTGGCCTCCAGGGAACCGCCCGGTGCCCACCCGGGGAGGGGATGGTGCCCGCCCCGGCTCTCAGGGTTCACCGTCTGGCCACCCCGCTTTCCCCAGGTCCCCCGGACTCTGCCTCGCCTGCTGTGTGGCTTTTGGAATCGCCTGCCCTCTCTGGGCCCAGAGTCCCCACCTGTGAGGCGGGCTGGGCAGGCCCACGCTGGACAGAGCGGTCCCGGCTCCAGCGTGTGTGTGTGTGTGGGGGGGGGCTGTGGGGCTGCGCAGGAGGGACTTCGCTTCAGGCCTGGCCCCCAGCACCCCCAGCAGCCCCCCAGCACCCCCAAAAGCCCCCCAGCACCCCCAGCAGCCAGCGGCCTTGTGTCTGGGGCCTGGGTCCGCCGGAGGGCGGCCATGCCGGGCCAGCAGGGGGCAGACCCTCAGGGGAGCGTCGGGGCTCTGCCAGCCCAGAGCCCACCGCCCTCCTGCCCATGCTGCCCCCGGCCACCGTGTGTGTGTGTGTGTGTGTGTGTGTGTGTGTGTCCGCACGTGTCTGTGTGTCTGGGTCCTGTGTGTCTGCGTGACCCCCCCAGGGCAGCCTGCCCGTGCCCTCTCCCTCCGACCTCCCCGGGGCCAGGAGGTGGGGGAGGGGCATCGCGGCCACACACACACACACACACACACACACACACACACACACACGGGGAGAGGTGAGGCCCCCCCTCTCGGGCTCTGCCTCCTGGCAGCGGGGACCCCGCGGAGGGCACGGGAGGCCAGGAGGGGGTGCGGTCCCGGTGCTGGCACCAGTGCGTTCCCACGCTCCGAGGCACAGTCCTGGCACCGGAGCCCCACCCCGCCCGCCCCGCCCTCGCCGCCCTGTCCCCGGGCCACGGATTCCTGTCTCCGTGGGCGAGGGCAAGGTGCTGCCGCCTTTGATCTCCGCCAGCTCCGGGGCGGCCTCGCCAGCTGGGCCACAGGGCGGCTGGGGGAGCCCCTGAGGGGGAGCCGGGCCTGGCCCGGCTCCCCGCTCCCCTGCCCGAACCCCAGCTCCCTCCCGGGGCCTCCCTCTGCCCCCCACTCCCTGCCCGAACCCCAGCTCCCCGCTCCCCTGCCCGAACCCCAGCTCCCCGCTCCCCGCTCCCCTGCCCGAACCCCAGCTCCCGGGGCCTCCCTCTGCCCCCCGCTCCCCTGCCCGAACCCCAGCTCCCCGCTCCCCTGCCCGAACCCCAGCTCCCCGCTCCCCACTCCCCTGCCCGAACCCCAGCTCCCCGCTCCCCGCTCCCCTGCCCGAACCCCAGCTCCCGGGGCCTCCCTCTGCCCCCTGCTCCGCTCCCCGAACCCCAGCTCCCGGGGCCTCCCTCTGCCCCCTGCTCCCCGCTCCCCTCCCCGAACCCCAGCTCCGGGGGCCTCCCTCTGCCCCCCCGCTCCGCTCCCCAAACCCCAGCTCCCGGGGCCTCCCTCTGCCCCCCCCGCTCCCCTGCCCGAACCCCAGCTCCCGGGGCCTGCTCACCTGGGGACCTAGACCTGCCCCCCTCACTCAGCCTGTGCTGGCAGCCCCAGTCCAGACCCCTGGGGTCCAGACGCCCCTTCTCTCTGCCCAGGGCTGGACCACCTGGAACTGGGGGCCTGAGTGTCCTGGTCTCACCGTCTGCAGAGGCCCCCCACCGGCAGCCTGCACCCCCAAATGTGCTGCTTCTGCCCCAGCGCCCAGCCAGCGGGTCCCCACTCTGCAGGTAGGCCCCTGGCCTGTGCCAGCCCACTGAGGCGCCCGACCAGGACCGGCTGCTCCCAGCCGGGTGCGGGGCCGCGTCTGAACCCCGGGCAGGAGGGGGCCCGCTCTGCACCCCGCAGCCAAGGAGGGGCTCAGGGCCCCCCGTGAGGACCCCAACCTGGGAGGCTGGCTGTTCGGCCCTCCTGCCTCCGTGACCAGAGGTCCCTCCCGGGCAGTCTGTCCCCACCCCCTGCCGGCCCCCAGGGGGCGCCTCGGGGTGTGGGGGGCAGGGAGAGGGCGGCCGGGCTTGGGGTCACACGGTGGGAGGAGGAGGCAGAGTCGGCCTGGGGTGCAGGGGGAGCCGCCACCCCGCCCCAGGACCTGCGCCTTCCCTGGCCCCGCGGCCGGGCGGGCGGGGACGGCGGGTTCCTTCGCCGGCCGGCACCCGGAGCGGGATGGGGTGGGATAGGGTCCGCAGCACCGGGATGGGATGGGATGGGGGCCCGGCCAGAGCGCCCGCTCCCTCCGCCCACGGGGCCGGGCGGGGCGGGCGGACAGCGGAAGTGCCTGGTGCGGAGCCCCCCCCCCCCCCCCCCCCCCGCCCGGGTCCCGCATTCCTGCGGGGACCCCGCCCCGTCAGGTCCTGGTCCCCCGAGCCGCGCCCTCCAGCCCGCAGGCTGCACCCGCCGCCCCGGGGGACCTGGGCCTGGAGGGGGCGGAGCCGTGTGTCCACCCTCCGTCCCTTCCCGCCCCCCCCCCCCCCCCCCCCGTTTACTCCCGGGGCGGGGCGGGGGCCTCCGATGGGGCCGGGCCTGCTGCGGGCGCAGGTGGGCGGAGGGCGCTGCAATGGGGCCCAGGAGGGAAGGGCAGAGCCTCCCGCCCCCGCAGCCCCCTTCCCCCTCCTGGGCGGGAGGCTTCCCCACACACGCAGGGCCCCCTGCGCTCTGGGTCCCACAGGGCAGCGGTCACTCACCGCACCCACGGCCCCAGGGGCAGGGGCAGAGGGGGGCAGGCAGGCCCAGAGGGGGGCAGGGGTCTGAAAGAGCAGGGGAGCCCCGGGAGCCAGGGCAGACCAGTGCGAAGCCTGGCCGAGCAGAGCAGGGCAGAGGTGCGCCCGTCACTGCGGAGCTCACCGTGGATGGCGGGCCGGGCGGGCCCGAGGCAGCAGAGCCACAGAGGAGCGCCCGCTCAGCCATCCCAGCTGACGCCGGCATGACTTCCTCCCGGCTGCTCAGCTGACCCGGCCGGTCACCCCTCCCTCTCCCCCCCTTGGCCCAACCCCCCACCCCAACCCACCGAGTGTCCCCTCCTCACTGCCCCCTCCTCATCCCATTCCCGCTCCCCACGCCTCTCCGTCCTGCTGCCAAGAGACATCTTAAGTCACACCTGACCGGCCCCCCTGCTCTAACGCCCCACAGCTCCATGGCCCCGGATCCAGCCAAGCTCCCCGGAGGACTGCCCGCCCGCCCGCCTGGCCCTTGCACCCCTGTTCACAGGCCCCACACCACCTCCCCCTGCCTCACCTGCCCCCGGGCCACAGCGCCCACACCACCTCCCCCTGCCCTCCCCCCCGGCCACAGCGCCCACACCACCTCCCCCTGCCCTCCTCCCGGCCACAGCGCCCACACCACCTCCCCCTGCCCTCCCCCCGGCCACAGCACCCCACACCACCTCCCCCTGCCCCCCCCCCGGGCCACAGGCCCCACACCACCTCCGAGCTCAGACGCAGTGTGCCCCGCCCTCACCAGGGCTTGCAGTGGGGCCGCGGCCGAGGTCAGGGCGCATGGCTGGGACACGCGGCCCACGGAGGTGTGGTGCGGCCGTGGTGCTGTGCAGGGAGCCGGGCCAGGGCTGAGCAGAGGGGAGCACTCCCACCCCCTCCAGGTCTCTCCATACTCAGGGGAGCCCTAAGGCCAGGCCTCCTGCAGGGCCAGCACAGCCAGCCCTGCCCCCCTCTCACACACACACACACACAGGCATACATGCACACGCACAGGCTCACACACATGCACATGCACATAGGCTCACACAGGCTTACACACACACAGGCTCACACACACACAGGCTCTCACACACACACACACACAAGGCTCACACACACAGGCATACATGCATACGCACAGGCTCACACACATGCACAGGCACATAGGCTCACACAGGCTCACACACACACAGGCTCACACACACACAGGCTCTCACACACACACACACACACACACACACAGGCTCACACACACACAGGCTCACACACACACAGGCTCACACACACACAGGCTCTCACACACACACACACACACACACACACAGGCTCACACACACACACACACAGGCTCACACACACACACACACAGGCTCACACACACACAGGCTCACACACACACACACACACACACGCACACACGCACACACGCACACACGCACGCACGCACCAGCTTGCCGGGCCGGCGCAGACGGGCATGCCGCGGCGCGCCCTGGCATCCGGCGAGCGGGCCAGGAGAGCCCGGCAGGCCGGCCCCGCCCGCCCTCAGGAACGCGGGCGCAGGGCTGAGCGGGAGCAGCCACGCGGCCACGGCCGTGACGGGCTGAGCGGCGGGACCCTGGCCCGTCCGGAGCCGCAGGCCCAGCGGAGGGCGGCTCTGAGGGGGCCAGGCCCGGGCTCCCAGGTGGCGGGGAGGCTGGGGGGCGGCCCAGGGAGGCTGGGCCTGGGGGCAGACCCAGCGCCCGGCCCCTGCCCCCCTCCCCCCAGCCTCCAGCGGCTCCGAACCCACAGGAATGTGCCTGCCAGGCCTGCCCACCAGGGGAGAGGGCGCCATCGGCCCGGCTTCCCGAAGGCGCCGGACAGGACTGCGGGTGCAGGGGTTCCCGCACGGCCGCCCGCTGTCCTTGTGAACAGAACGCCTCCCTGGTCCTGCTTCTTCCGAGGCCTGTGTCCGGCCCCCGCGCGAACCCCAACACCCCCACGGTCACGCCCACACTGATCGCCGGCCCCCGTTCCGTCTCACTGCACCGCTGCCCCTCCGCCACGGAGCCCGCGGAGGACCCCCTCTGCCGTCTCCCACTCAGCGACGGCCGCCTCTCCGCACGGCTGCCGGCCACTGCTGAGCCGCCCGGCCGCCGCCCCTCCGCACGGCTGTGCTGGCCCGGCCGCTGCCCCTCCACACGGCTGTGCTGGCCCGGCCGCTGCCCCTCCGCCACGGAGCCTGGGCGAGGACCCCCTCTGCCGTCTCCCACTCAGCGACGGCCGCCTCTCCGGCCTCAGCTGAGCCGGCCCGGCCGCCGCCCCTCCGCACGGCTGAGCCGCCCGGCCGCCGCCCCTCCGCACGGCTGAGCTGCCCGGCCGCCGCCCCTCCCCACGGCTGAGCCGCCCGGCCGCCCCGCTGGGACTCTGGGGAGGAGATGGGCCTGTCTGTGCACAGCTCGCTCTTTCTTTCTTTTTTTAATGTAATTATCGATGTCAGAGAGGAAGGGAGAGGCAGAGAGATAGGAACATCAGTGATGAGAGAGAGTCATGGATCGGCTGCCTCCTGCTCGCCCCCCACTGGGACTGAGCCGGCATCCTGGGCCTGTGCCTTCACCGGGAATCGAACCCTGACCTCCTGGTTCATAGGTCAACGACCAACCACTGAGCCACACTGGCCAGGCTTGGTTTTCTTTTACTTAGAGCCAAACCGTTGCTAGCAGGCGAACCACACACACACACACACACACACACACACACAAATACACACTCACACACGCTCTCACACACACACAAATACACACACCACACACACAAATACACAACATACCACACACACACAAACACACACATATACACACACACCACACACGTGTTTCACAAATTATCTGAACAGCACCGCAAGTTTTTCCACGGAACCACCGATCTCAGAGCTTGGGGAGCAGCCACACCTCTCCGTGTCCCCGCCGGCTCCCCCTCCCCTCCGCCCCCGCCCGGCCTCCTGAGAGGAGGTCAGGCTTGGCTGGTGCAGACGCTGCAGACGGAATAACCCTGTACGCCTGTCCTCTCGCACACCTGAGCTCACACCTGTGGGACGCGCTCCTAGACGGGGGCTGTGGCCGACCTCCCCTCCACGGTCACGCTGACCTTCCCTCTGGGCGTGTCCGGTCCACCTCCTCCTCCTCCTCCTCCTCCTCCTCCTCTTCCTCTGCCTCCGGCCTCCTCCTCCTTCTCCTCCTTCCTCCTCCTCCTCCTTCCTCCTCCTCCTCCTCCTCCTCCTGCCTCCTCCTCTTCCTCCTCCTCTTCCTCCGGCCTCCTCCTCCTCCTCCTCCTCTGGCCTCCTCCTCCTCCTCCTCTGGCCTCCTCCTCCTCCTCCTCCTCTGGCCTCCTCCTCCTCCTCCTCCTCCTCCTCCTCCTCCTCCTCCTCTGCCTCCGGCCTCCTCCTCCTCCTCTGCCTCTGGCCTCCTCCTCCTTCTCCTCCTCCTCCTCCTCCTCCTCCTCCGGCCTCCTCCTCCTCCTCCTCTGGCCTCCTCCTCCTCCTCCTCCTCCTCCTCCTCCTCCTCTGGCCTCCTCCTCCTCCTCCGCCTCCTCCTCCTCTGGCCTCCTCCTCCTCCTCCGCCTCCTCCTCCTCTGGCCTCCTGGCCAGCCGGTTGGTGTGTCAGCTCTTCAGGAACGTCTCTCCCGGCTCACAGCCCGAGGCTGAGGCTCGTGACTGGGTCGGGCCCAGCCTGCGCCTCTGTGTAGACTGAGAATGAGCCATCGCCTGGGCCGCCCCTGTCTGCCCTCCGGTCTGGGCCGCCCGAGGCCACCTCCGCGCTCCGGTCCCTCTCCATCCGACCCTCGTGGCGTGAAGGTGAGCCCTGCTCGGTGCCCTCAGGCCGCCGCCCAGACCTGCCGTCTGACCGGAGGCCGGCGTGCGTGGAGGGTGAGGGCCTCTGAGCACGGACGCACGTGGCGGCCGTGGCTGCGTGGCTGGAGCGCGTCCCGGGCACCCGAAGGCGAGGGCTGGGACGGGCCGAGCTGCAGGCTCCCTCCGGCCAGAGGAACGGACCGGTTTCTCCCCACTGACCTGTCTCTCCCCCCCTAAACACAGCAGACAGACAGACAGACAGACAGACAGCAGAGCCTCAGGCCAGCGGGAAAAGGAGGAATTGGAACGCGTGGTTTGCGTGTGACTGGGGACTGGGCCCCGCGTCCGCCTGCCGGGCTGTGCGGGGCCGCGCCTGAGGCAGTTCCTCCGGGACCCCCGAGGGCAGACCCCCGTCCGCCTGCCGGGCTGTGCGGGGCCGCGCCTGAGGCAGTTCCTCCCGGGACCACGCGCAGACCGCAGCGCTGGGACCCCCGAGGGCAGACCCCCGTCCACCTGCGGCCCACTCCCGCGGCGGAGAGAGGCGGAGAGAGGCGGAGAGGCAGCGGCTGCACAGTGACCCGGAGGCCCCGGGGGCGGGGCTGCCCAGTGACTCCCGGTGGGGTGGGGGGTCCCCACACCAGCCGGCGTCCAGGAGGCCTCCTCCCGGCACCGCTTCTGAGGCTGCACAACCCCCTCGGACCGTCAGTCTGCTCCCGGAGTCCAGGCTCGGGACCCACCCAGGCACCGCCGCGTCCCGAAGGCCCCGGAGGACCTGGACCCACCGCGCAGCTCAGGGGCTGACGCCGACCTGGAGCCGGGGGTCCGGTTCGAGGCCCGGTCAGGGCACAGGCCCGGGCTGCCGGCTCAGTCCCCAGCGTGGAGCGTACAGGGGGCAGCCCGACCATGATTCTCTCTCATCACTGATGTCCCTCTCTCCCCCTCTCCCTTTCTCTCCAGAGTCAATAAAAAAATAAGTAAGTGCATAAACAAATAAATAAGTGAATTACTGTTTGAAAGGAAGAGAGAACCATGGACGTGCTCTCAGCACCTCTGCCTCTCAAATCACTCGTCTTTGTCCCCGTGTCGCCCACCGACCTCCGTGGTCACCGACCTCCCCGTGGTCACCTGGACAGGACGGGGAGGCCCGGGCCGGCCTCCTGGGTCCTCCTGGGAGTGCGGAGGGGGAGGGGCGGGTGTACAAGCCCTCTCCGGCCCTCTGCACCCCCAGGGCAGGGCCCTGGCCTCTCAGCCCTGGCCGGGGCGGGGCTGGGGGAGCTGGGTGCCGGCCACTGACCAGGAAACAGCTCCTGCAGCTGAAAATACTGACTCCTGCTTCTCCGGTCCCTGCGCCATCTCCACAGATCCACCCCCTGCCCTCCACAGGCCCAGCCTCTGCCCCGCCTGGACTCCCAGACCCCTCTCCCCTGCTCTCCCCCTCTCCTCCCTCCCTCTTCTACCCCCCCAGTGCCTGACGGGGTAAAGGATGGCTCCTGCAAAACGCGTGATGCTGTGATGTGTGAGCCTCCTTTCCCAAATCAGGTCTGTCCGCCCCCCCGCCCCCTCCACGTGTGGGCGCTGAGGCTGAGGCTGCCTGGCCGGGGTGGGCAGGGGAGGGGCCGGGTAGCATCGCACCTGCTTGCGAAGCAGCCCATCCGGTGAGGTCACGGCGAGGCCTTCAGACAGGCAGGACCAGGGGCGGGATGGGGAAGCAGCTGTTTTTCTTTTTAAAAAAAAAATATATATATTTTATTGATTTTTTTACAGAGCAGAAGGGAGAGGGATAGAGAGTCAGAAACATCGATGAGAGAAAAACATCCATCATCTGCCTCCTGCACACCCTCCACGGGGGATGTGCCTGCAACCCAGGCACATGCCCTTGACCGAAATCGAACCTGGGACTCCAGTCCGCAGGCCGACACTATCCACTGAGCCACACAGGTTTTCAGCAGCAGCTGTTTCCTTCTGCCCAGCAAGACTCTAGGATTCGGCTGCCCTGTCCCCCCACATCTCCTCTCCCCTGTCCCCCCACATCTCCTCTCCCCTGTCCCCCCACATCTCCTCCCGACTCTGAGGCACAGCTCTGTCCGGGTCAGGGGTCAGGGGTCAGAGGTCAGGCAGGGAGAGGCGGTCGCACAGGCTCTCGGAAGAGGCCACGCTGGGATGCTCTCATTGGGGAGCAGGCCACCCAAACGCTTAAAGAGCCGGGTTTCCTGGTGAGTGTGAAGGCGCCAGGCCCTGAGAATTCAGACCCTGGTGACCTCCTGAACGCCCCCAGAGAGTCAGCACGGCTCCGAGCAGCCAGCCCCCCGGGGTCCCCCACGCCCCCAGCCCCCCAGCTCCCCCAGTCCCCCACGCCCCCAGCCCCCCCAGCCCCCCGGGGTCCCCCATGCCCCCAGCCCCCCAGCTCCCCCAGTCCCCCACGCCCCTAGCCCTCCAGCTTCTCCAGCCCCCCCCAGTCCCCCACACCACCACCCCCCCATGTCCCCAGCCCCCCAGCCCACCCATGCCCTCAGCATCCCAGCCCCCCCACACCACCAGCCCCCCAGCTCCCCCAGTCCCCCATGCCCCCAGCCCCCCAGCTCCCCCAGTTCCCCATGCCCCCAGCCCCCCAGCTCCCCCAGTCCCCCATGCCCCCAGCCCCCCAGCTCCCCCAGTCCCCCATGCCCCCAGCTTCTCCAGCCCCCCCAGTCCCCCACACCACCAGACCTCCATGTCCCCAGCCCCCCAGCCCACCCATGCCCTCAGCATCCCAGCCCCCCCACACTACCAGCCCCCCATGTCCCTAGCCCCCCGGGACCCCCATGCCCCCAGCCCCCCAGCTCCCCCAGCCCCCCATGTCCCCAGGCCCCCAACCCCCCACACCACCAGACCCCATGTCCCCAACCCCCCAGCCCCCCAACTCCCCCAGCCCCCCAGTCCCTCAAACCCCCCTATGCCCCAAGCCTCCCCAGGCCCCCAGCTCCCCACACCCCAGCCCCCCCATGCTCCCAGCCCCCCGAGCTACCCAGCCCCCAGCCTCCCACCCCCCATGCTGCTCAGCACCCGAACCAAGCCCTCCGCGGGCACCTCACCAGGTGAGCACTCAGTGCTTCCAGCGCGGTCGCCGCCGCCGTGGCCGTGGGTTCGCCGCCGTGGCCGTGGGTTCGCCGCCGTGGCCGTGGGCTGGCCTGCCCCGTGGCCCAGCGCCCCCGGGGGCCCGTGAAGGCCCCCCTCTGTGCTCCCCGTGCAGGCCGGTGGGGCTGTGCACGCGGACCCCCGGATGGCCTTGGGTGCAAGGATGGGGAGGCCGGACGCCGAGCCTCAGCGTGGTGGCCACGGGGCCTGCTGGGGGGCGTCCGACACCTCCGCTCCCCGAGACCAGCCCGGGCCCACAGGGTGTGTCTGCTCCTGGGCCCCCCAAGCCGGCGCCCGGACACCCAGCCAGGCGCTCCCACACCAGTCACCCCCAGGCTCTCCCTGAGAGAGGCCATCCACGGAGACTCCGGGAAGCCGGGGCCAAGTGGGCAGCAGGCCACGCAGCTGGGCCCCGCCAAGACCAGCCACCGGCCGCGCCTGCTGACCGCGGCTGAGCCGTGGGTGGCTGCCACGCAGCAAGGGGACGGCCGCCTGCCCTGCGAGGAGCTGAGGACATGTAGGGCCAGGCCCTGCCTTCGGCTCCAGGGCCACACCCAGCCACGAGCCATGGCAGCCGGACGGACGGACGGATGGACATCCTGGAGGTGGTGCTGGATGAGGCCCAGGCCTCGGCTGGTGCCTCCGGCCTGGACTCACAGGATGGAGCAGCAGGCCGACCTGCCTTCGCCTTCCCCTCCAGCCCCACCTGAGCCTGCGGGTCCGAAGGTCTCACACACACACACACACACACACACACACACACCCGCCCCGAGGCCTGCTTATCTGACCCGGGATTCTGCCCCGTGACAGGGACTTAGCCGCCCAGCAGCTGCTGCACGTGGGGTCACTGCTGAGGCAGCAGCAGGCAGCACTGACCGGGCCAAAGAGAAGCCCACAGACACGTGTGTCCGTCAGCGAGGGAAGGCTGCCGCGTAACAAGCATCCCCGATCCCAGCGTTCGCACACACAGAGGGGGACGTCCTGTGGGTCCGGGCAGCTCCACCTCGGGCCGGTCAGCGTCCCAGCCCCGTGGCTGCAGGACCCTCAGCACTGCCCGCAGGGCCGCCTCGGACCGAGAGCCAGCGCAGAGGCACGCGGGCCCGTCTGCCCAGCTCCTCCTCCCCACCCCGTGCACAGCGATGGCTGTGGCTTCCCCAGCAGGGCGGGTGGGGGACGGGGAAATCCCAGGAAGGTTCTCCCCGCCCCCCGCCCCCGCGGCCTCCTCCCGCACAGGCGGCTCCTCTCCGGCTCTCGGTGAGGTCCCCTCTTTCCCGATCCGCTCGCTGTGCCTCGGACCCGACCGCAGGAGGCTCCCCGTGCACAGTGCGGCTCCGGCGGCAGCGCCTCGGCCCTATTCCCGCAGGAAAGCATGCTTCCGTTTGGACGCCGCTCTGCCGTCCGCCCTCCCTCCCCTCGGCTGCTGTGTCCACACATCCGACCCCAGCCTCTCCCCACATCCCTCCCCGACCTCCCAGTCCTGACATCAGCACCCCCACTCCCTCCCCCGACCTCCCAGTCCTGACCTCAGCATCCCCACTCCCTCCCCTGACCTCCCAGTCCTGACCTCAGCATCCCCACTCCCTCCCCCGACCTCCCAGTCCTGACCTCAGCATCCCCACTCCCTCCCCCGACCTCCCAGTCCTGACCTCAGCATCCCCACTCCCTCCCCTGACCTCCCAGTCCTGACCTCAGCACCCCACACTCCCTCCTCCTACCTCCCAGTCCTGACCTCAGCACCCCCACTCCCTCCCCTGACCTCCCAGTCCTGACCTCAGCACCCCACACTCCCTCCCCCGACCTCCCAGTCCTGACCTCAGCACCCCCCACTCCCTCCTCCTACCTCCCAGTCCTGAGCCCGGCTCTGTCTCCCGCAGGGGCTGGTGCTGACCAGTCTCTGGCTACTGAGCCCAGAGGGCTGTCAGCTTGCTGGCTGGGGGAGGGAACGGGGCTGGTGCCCTCGGCCTGCAGGAGTGGAAGCCCGGCAGGCAGCCGGGGGGCGGGGGGAGTGCCCGCGGGGCTGGGGGCGCAGGAAGGACAGGGATGGGGCTCATGCCCTGGGCCGCAGGTTATCGGGCAGGGCCACGTGCAGGAGGCTCTCGGCAGGACACCCCCCTCACCTGCCCCGCGTCCCCCACCATCAAACACCCGTGTCCCCCACCATCGAACACCCCGGCCAGCTGCTGGGGCTCCGGGGCCTGGTCCGCCTCACCCCGCCCCGCGGGGGCCGTTTCTTCGGAGACTCGGCTGCCTCTCCCCGCACAGGCGGCTCGGCCCCCAGGGCCGCACAGAGCCTGCGGGCGGGGTGCGGGGGGGGGGGGCAGCACAGAGCCTGCGGGCGGGGTGCAGGGGAGGGCCGCACAGAGCCTGCGGGCAGGGTACAGGGGGGCGGGCACAGAGCCTGCGGGAGGGGTGCAGGGGGGGGCCGCACAGAGCCTGCGGGCGGGGTGCAGGGGGGGGCCGCACAGAGACTGCGGGCGGGGAGCAGGGGGGCCTGGGTGCAGCCAGGGCTCAGCCAGGAGGAGGCCCTGCCCGGACATGGTCAGGGGCCTGCTCTAACCCAGAGGTGGGAGGAGGGAGGAGGGCGGACAGAGGGGCAGGTGCCTCCAGGCTGTGCAGGGCGCTGGCTCCAGCCTCCCATGGAGTCTCCTGGGATCTGATGGGCCCCTGGCACAGCTGGCCTGATACAGGAGCCGGCGGGCCTGCTCGAGACTGCAGCTGACCCCTGATTGTGTGCCTGACTATATACCTGATCCTGACCGTGCACCTGATCCTGACTGCGTCTGATCCTGACTGTGCGCCTGATCCTGGCTGTGCCCCTGGTCCTAACTGTGCACCTGACACCTGACTGCGCCTGATACCTGACTATGTGCCTGACTATATACCTGATACTGACTGTGCGCCTGGTCCTGACTGTGTGCCTGACTATATACCTGATCCTGACTGTGCACCTGGTCCTGTGTGCCTGACTATATACCTGATCCTGACTGTGCACCTGGTCCTGTGTGCCTGACGCCTGACTGTGCGCCTGACACCTGACGCCTGACTGTGCGCCTGGCGTGGGCCATGCAGCCCGCAGGGCGCCTAGAGCCCACAGACGAAAGAGCTTGAGGCCAGACACGGGCCCCTCCAGGCTGCCTGCTGTCTCCTGCTTTTCTCTCAGGTTTTGTTCCTGGTGTGGCCTTGCTCCTCTCGGGAGACACACGGCCTGAGCAGACACTGTGCTGGTCAGCGGTGGCCGCTGGCCAGGCCACCACGCCGAGTCCAGCTGCCCGCCAGCAAGGCGGGGCTATGGCCTTGAGATCTCATTCCCTCGTCTGGCCTCATAGTTCCCTCAGGTCTCGGTAGCTCTTCACGGCGGAGTGACGGCTTCACAGAGCTGTTAGCCGGGCGTGGGTGACCTCCCTCTGGGCCAGGACGCTCCTGAGGCCCGCCAGCCACGTGGGCACCGACATGCCGAGGCCCCAGCGCCCACGGAGGCCCTGGGCCAGCAGGGCCAGCCACGCCGCCCGGCCACCGCGGCCACGTGGCCCAACGGGCTGCCCACGCCCAGCCTCCCTGCTCCCGGCCGGCCACGCGGAGACCGCCTGCCCGCCCGCCTCCAGGCGACACGGGGCAGCCCTGAAGAACACGGAGCCAGCAGGTTTAAGTTATTAAATCAAATATACAGAGTGATTCCTTTAATATGTACATATTTACAGAATGCACTTTCACGGGGCCGGCCGGCGGGCGGCGTCCTGTGCCCACAGCAGCGCGGACGGCGGTGAGGGGAGTGTGAAGGCACTTGTCACAAGTCCAATACTGCCCCGTCCCGGAGCACGGCCGTCAGGAAGGGCACTTCAGAACGCACAGTGGAGACCTGGAGGCGAGCTCGGGCAGGAGCGGGTGAGGACGGCGGGCAGAGGGAATGGCCTGCGGGCCTACCGTGGCCTCGGGCCACGCTGTGGCCACGGGCGCCACGACGGCCACTGCCACGCGGTCGGCCACGGGCCACGCGGTCGGCCACGGGTGGTCCCACCAACAGCCATGGGTCCCCTAAACACCGTGGGCCACGGGTCCCGCCGGCGCTTTGGCCCGGAGCCACGGAGCCCCCGTGTGAGGAATAGAAGGGGAGCTCTGTAAACGGGGGAGGCGCCACCTCGGGGTCCGACAGTTCGGGGAGAACACGGCGCCCTCTCCTGCCGCACGGCGGACGTGACACACGGGAACGGTACAAAAATAGCCACTATCCGGGGGTGCACCCCGTTCTCCCCCGACAGTCTCCGAATAATTTATACAAGGTCAGAGGAACGTAGAAAATAAACATTTGTTTTTGGTTTTTGGTGTTTTTTTACACAAAATAAAGGAACTATGCACACAGCCTCGGCCTCCTGTCGGCAGGGGGGGCGCCGCACAGGCGGAATCCCGGTGGGCGCGGCTCAGTCCGGCCCGGCTCGGCGGGCCGCGTTCACGCTCCTGACCGCCCGGTTGTCCACCTTGGGGCGCGGGGCCCAGCGGGCCGGCCGCCCGGGCGAGCCCCCGGGCTCTTTGGTGAGTTTGTGGGCCAGGAACTTCTCGGCCTCGGGGGCGTCCTCGCGGCCCGGCTCCTCCTCGTCCTCGGCGCCCCGGCCCGCGGGCCCCGGCAGCGCCTCGGCCGCCCGGCGGGGCGGGGGCGTGAAGCTCTTGGCCGGGAAGGGCGCGTCCCGGCGGCCGGGCCGCCCGATGGGGTTGCGGATGGGGTTGAGCGGCGCCCACTGGTTGTTGGCGCTGTCCTCGCGCGGCAGCCGGCCCCGCTCCCGCTCTTTCCGGCGCTTCCGGGTCCACCACATGCACACGGCCACGCAGGCCACGCACAGCACGCTGAACACGCCGCACAGCACCGGCACCAGCACCCCTGCGGGCGGGCGGGGTTCCAGCAGGGGCCCCGCCCAGCCCCGACCCCGACCCCAGGCCCAGCCCCAACCCCAACCCCCGACCCCGACCACAACCTCAGCCCCGACCCCAGGCCCAGCCCCAACCCCAACCCCGACCCCAGCCCCAACCCTGACCCCGACCCCGACCCCAACCCCAACTCCAACCTCAGCCCCAACCCCGACCCCAGCCCCAGCCCAGCCCAGCCCAGCCCCAGCCCCGCCCCCTCACCTGTGGAGGAGCCGCCCATGACCACGGTCTCCACCTTGACCTCGGTGACGGCCAGCAGCAGCGAGCTGTTCCCGCGCTGCGTGATGGCGGCCACGATGGCGTGGGCCGTGCTCTGGATCAGGCTGCTGTCCGGCAGGTCCCAGGCGGGGCTGAAGGACTATGGGGAGCACACGCTGAGGTGCTCCGCCGGGCCGGCCCTCCCCGTGGCGCTGGGTGAGCCCTGCAGGCCGCGGTGCTTGTGGCCGGCTGCCGGACAAGGGCTGCAGGCAGGAGCCCGGGCCCAGGGCGCCCGAGGGGAGGGCCCCAGGCAGGTCTGGCTGACCCCCCTTTCACGGCCGCCCAGCCTCACCATCTCCCGGAGCCGGGGCCCCTCTGGTCCTCTCCGACCTGCCACACCCCTGCCCCGGCCTTGCCCCTGGCCTCCCCTCTCACCCCAGGCACCCGACACCCCTCCCCGGGCCCGGCTCCCCCGCACCGGCCAGGGCACCCCAGCTCCGCCCCCGCAGTGGGGGGACTCACACCTCTGGGTCAGTGTCTGCCTTCACACGCCTGGGGACCGGCCGGCGGGGCCCTGCCCCCCAGCACCCCTGGCCCCCAGGAGCCCGTGCAGAGCGGGCCCGGGGAGGGTGCCCGCCCGCCCGCCCGCCCCCCCGCCGCACTCACCACGGCCACCTCCACGGCACTGGCCTCGGCGGACGGGCGGTCACACAGCAGCACCAGGAGGCGGTCCCGGGCCGCCGCCCGCGTGGCCGGCAGGGCGCGGATCCCTGAGCAGATGGCGCCCACCGTGGTGCCCTGGGCAGACGCGGCACGTGAGCGCCCGCCCCGCAGCCCGTCTGGGCCGGCGGACACGGGGCCGGTGGGCAGCCCTTTCCCACAAAGACCTGAGCCCCGCCCTCCCCGTCCGTCCTGGCGGAAGCAGCACCTGCAGGCCCACCCTGAGCCCCCCCACCTGGAGGCCCCACCCTGAGCCTCCCCCACCCTGAGCCCCCCCACCCCGAGCCCCTTCCCACCCCGAGCCCCCCCCACCCCGAGCCCCCCCACCCCGAGCCCCTCCCCACCCCGAACCCCTCCCCACCCCGAGCCCCTCCCCACCCTGAGCCCCTCCCCACCCTGAGCCCCTCCCCACCCTGAGCACCCCCCCACGGGCCCCAGGCACCCAGCCACAGGACGGCCTGTAACGGCAGGCTGGGCCCAGGCCGAGGGCCCACGGCCACCTGGAGTCCAGGCCCCTGAGTGACGGATGGACAGGCTCCCTGGCCGCCATGCCCGGCAGCCACAGAACCAAGGCCTCCCTGCCCCCTCCCCCCGGGGCGGAGCACGGGCAGCGGAGGGCAGCCCGGCGCCGCTCGGAGCAGACACGTGTCCCGGCCGCTCACCGGGGGCACCTGGTCGTGGTCGAAGCGCAGGGTGAGGCGGGCGCAGTTGCTGTCCAGGTGGCCGGAGCGCGGCACGCAGGGCGAGCGGGGCGGCGGGGGCTCCTCGGGGCTGCACTCGCCCCAGGCCGTGCAGGGCGGCCGCAGGCACTGCCCCGGCGCCCGCTCCCCGCACTGCTGGCCCGGCGGGCACTGGGCACTGGGCGCGTCGGGCCGGCTGGCCAGCAGGCAAGGCTTCCGACCGCACCACACCTGGGCCGGGCACCCCAATGAGGACCCACGGACGCCACGTAGGGAGGGAGAGAGACAGACAGACAGACAGGGGCGGGTCAGCGAGTCCAGGCCCGTGCCCACCCCGCCTCCCAGGCTCCGGGCTGAGCCCACACCAGAGAGGACCCGCCAGCAGGAGGCAGGAAAGGGGCCTGGTCCTGCCAGGGGGCCTCCGTCTGGACGTCCAGCAGAGGGGGACGGACTTGATTTGTCCTCCTCCCCCGCCTGGCAGCAGCTCCTGGGCCTCCGGGGTGGGTATCGGGGTCACGGACAGACGACGGAGCCCCCTGGGCCCCAGGACGCCAGCCCCCGCCACGCAGCCCCCGGAGGGCCGGCACCCCGCAGCCCCCGCCCCGCAGCCCCCGGAGCCCGCGCATGGGCAGCCCCGGGCACCTTGCTGCAAGCCCGGCGGCCGTCCCGGCAGTGGCAGCTGTTGCAGTCCTCTGTCCAGGAGCTCCCGTGCGGGAAGGGGACGCCCTGCGACCAGCAGGACCGGCCCAACACGATCACTGCGGGGAGAAGGGGGCGGCCCTGAGCCCCGGGATCAGGCCCCACCCTCGCTCCCACCTGGCAGTCCTTCCCCCCCCCCCCACCAACCACCACCGCGCGCCCCGCCTGCCCTCCTGGGACCTCGGCCCCCCCCACCGCCACCGTGCTTCCCGCCTGCCCTCCTGGCACCGCGGCCCCCCCCCCACCGCCACCGCGCTCCCCGCCTGCCCTCCTGGCACCGCGGCCCCCCCCCCACCGCCACCGCGCTCCCCGCCTGCCCTCCTGGCACCGCGGCCCCCCCCCACCGCCACCGCGCTCCCCGCCTGCCCTCCTGGCACCGCGGCCCCCCCCCCCACCGCGCTCCCCGCCTACCCTCCTGGCACCGCGGCCCCCCCCCCCCCGCGCTCCCCGCCTGCCCTCCTGGCACCGCGGCCCCCCCCCACCGCCACCGCGCTCCCCGCCTACCCTCCTGGCACCGCGGCCCGGCGCGGCCGGGCGGGCAACTGCAGCGGTAGCCGTTGATCTCGTCCACGCACGTGGCCCCGTAGGCGCAGGGTGAGGACTGGCACTCGTCGATGTCTGTGGAGAGGCGGCCGCTCAGAGGGGTGGCACCATGCCAGTCCGGGGAGAGGCCCCAGGCATGGGCTCGAGGTGCCCGGGGGCCTCTGAGCGGGGCCTGGACGGTCACTGGCATAGCCCGAGGCCTCGGCACCAACCCCTCCGCCGGCCAGGACCCAGCCCAGCGGGCCCAACACGGCCCACGCCCCCAGGGCCTGTGTTTCTGAGGGGCCGTTCGAGGACGAGTCCTTAACAGTGAACCTTCTGCATTTCTAGGGCCTCATCTGCATACAGTACGTAACACACACGGTGACATACTCGGAGTGGCCAGGTGATGGCGATCTCTGAACACATAGTAACCTGTGCACTCGGTGTGTATCCTATAGAACAGTGTTTCCCAAACTTCTGACATGTGCACCCCTCCTATAATTTTCGTCACGCTGAGGACCCCTCGTACTCATGAGAACGTAGAATTAGGTGCAGCTAAGCTCGGTGCAGTGCATATCCCCACCAAACTCCGGTGCAACGTGTACCCCCACCAAACCCTTCCCGTACCCCTGGGGGTGGGCGTACCACACTTTGGGAAACACTGCCATAGAATAAAAGGCTAATATGCAAATTGTCCCCATGAGCAGGAGTTCACCCAGCAGGCAGGCTGGCCAACTGCCATGTCCCCTCCCCCAGGCCAGGCTGGCTGGACCCCACCCATGCATGAATTCATGCACCAGGCCTCTGATATATATATAGATATAGATAGATAGATATAGATATAAAATCTGGCCACTCAGTGTTTGTGTGTGTGTGTGTCTGTGCACACACACACACACTGAGAGGCCAGATTATCATGATCTCTGAACGCATAATGATGTGGCCACTCAGCGTACGCATTTCAGTTCTCTGTTCTGATTTGAAACTCTGTTTGCTATTTTTTCACATCGCTTCATTTTTCTCTTTTTAACAATTTAAAGTGATTTCCTCCTCAGTCCTTAACGGTCCGTTCGTCCTTTCACTTTTCTCTCACGGAGGCTGTGCCCTGTGGACGCCGGTTTAGGCCAAGTTCTCGGCCTTTCGGGCCCTCTGAGCGACGACGATCTGTGTCACAGGGGCACCCCGTCTGAGAGACGCTGAGGGGGCATGGCCAAAACGAGGTTGGGGTCCACGGGTCTAGCCCCTCCCGGGGCAGCCCCAGAGCAAAGGGGGGGGGAGGGGGGCACAGACAAGGGGGGCACTGAGGCCTGGCAGGAGGCAGGAGGAGGGTGTGTGGATGTGGTGACCCCGAGCCCGCCCCGCCCGGGGCTCACTGATGCGGCAGTCGGGGCCCGCGAAGCCGGGAGCGCACTCGCAGCGGAACCAGTTGACGCCGTCGACGCAGACGCCGCCGTTGTAGCTGCGGGGAGAGGGCAGGTGTCAGGGCGCCCCAGGCGGACAGCACGGGCCCCGGCCCCGGCCACCGGGGCTCCACTCACCAGGGCAGAGGGTTGCAATCGTTGGTGTCTGCATCCGAGGAAAGAGAGAGGTGGGCGTGGCATCCGCCACCCAGAGCCCCCTGCGCTGGGCGCGGGGCCTGGGCACCACAGCCCACCCTGACCACGTGGGCGGCAGGCTGGGGGTGAGGGGCAGGGGCAGGCTGGGGGTGGGGGTGAGGGGCGGCCTCGGAGGTGGGGGGGAGGCCTGCACCAGGAGTGGGGGCGGGGCCTGCAGCGGAAGGGGCGGGCTGCAGAAGGGGCGGGGTCTGCAGTGGGAGGGGAGGGGCCTGTCACAGGAGGTGGGGGGGAGCATGGGCAGGAGCCTGGCTGCAGGCTGAGTGGGTGGCAGGTCCATAGAGGCCAGGACACCCAGGGAATGAGTCTGCAGAGCGAGGGGTCAGGGGTCAGGGAGCACAGCTGGTCTTGGGGTGTGCCTGTGCTTTGGTGGTCAGGTGCGATGGGCACGTGCACGGGCGGGATCAGGAGGGGGCGGGCCCAGGCCCCAGCCCACGGGCCCCGCCCCGCGCTCACTGTGGGTGCAGGTGCGGCCCTCCCAGCCGTCCCGGCAGATGCAGGTGAAGGAGTCCCCGCTGCCCACGCAGGTGCCCCCGTTGAGGCAGGGGTTGGGCAGGCAGCTGTTGTTCCTGGCTGTGGGGGAGGCAGAGGAGGGTGCTCTCTATGCAGCCCCGAGGACAGCGCCCACACCACGCCCCCCCCCCGCCGGGGCGGGGCGGGGCAGGGCAGCCCGGCCTCACCCAGGGTGCAGGTGCTGCCCTTCCAGCCGGGCGGGCAGGCGCAGCGGAAGGTGTCGCCGCTGTCGTAGCAGGTGCCGCCGTTGCTGCAGGTGTAGGCGTCGCACTGGAACTCGCCTGCGGGCACAGGGTGCTCAGCGGGCGGCCTGGCGGGAGCGGGCCGCGGGCGGGCGGGCGGGGCCGGGCGGCACTCACGCGAGTGGCAGGTCTTGCCCTTCCAGCCGTCGTCGCAGGCGCAGTAGAAGTCGTTGACCAGGTCGTGGCAGCGGCCGCGGCTGTGGCAGGGATCGGGGAGGCAGTCGTTGGGATCTGGGGGCGAGGACGCCGGTCAACAGGGGGTCACCGGCATTCAGGGGGGCGAGGCCCAGGAGCGGGCGGGGGAAACAGGGGGGCGGAGGTGGCCAGGCCCAGGCCTGAGCTCCTGGGGCCCCAGGGGTGTGGGGGGCGGGGGGCGGAGGGACCTGGGGGGCGGGGGGCGGGGGAGGCTCACTCACTGGTGTCGCAGAGCTCGCCCTCCCAGCCGCTGGGGCAGAAGCAGCGGAAGGCGGCCACCTCGTCGATGCAGGTGCCCCCGTTGCGGCACGGCTGACCCAGGCAGTCGTCGATGTCTGCGGGAGGCAGGCGTGAGCCGGGTCCGTGGCAGCCCCACCCGGCCCACGGCCACTCCCATGCACACGGCCACTCACTCTCATGGCAATAGGTGCCCGTGAAGCCGCTGTCACAGACGCAGGAGAAGTTGCCCCCGGGTTGGCTGATGCAGTGCCCGTGGGGGCCGCACACGCTGGACCGGGCCCCGCCGGACACTCCTGCCTCGAACCCGCAGCTGTCAATCACTGCAGCAAAGGGAAGAGGTCAGCCGGCCCCCCTCTGCAGGCCCCGCCCCCGCCTCTACAGGCCCCGCCTCTGCAGGCCCCGCCCCCGCCTCTACAGGCCCCGCCTCTACAGGCCCCGCCTCTACAGGCCCCGCCTCTACAGGCCCCGCCTCTACAGGCCCCGCCTCCTCCGTCTATGTAGCTCCGCCCACCTCTGCAGACCCCGCTGGGGCAGGGCTCCCTGGGCACGGAGCAGTTCTTGCCCGCCACGTCGTCAGGGCACGCGCAGTAGTAGTCGCCCTCCAGGTTGTAGCAGCGGGCGCCGTTCTGGCAGGGGTTCGGGTCACAGAAGTCGATGTCCACCTGTGGGCGGGGGCACTGTGAGGGCGCAGCCCCTGGAGGTTCGACACGGGCCAGGTGTGCCGTCCACTCGGCCTGGACACCTGACTCCGCAGCCAGAGCCGAGGGCCTCCCACCGAGACGGCCAGGCCGCTCGCTGGACGGAAACACCTGGGCCGCCGGCCCCTCCCGCCACCGCCCCGCGGCCGCCGCTTCCTCTGCCTCCGGCCGCATCCGGCCTGCGCCCTCCTGCCGGCAGGAAGGCCGCTTGGACCGCTCCCACAGGCCTGCCGCCGCCGAGCGGTCCGCGGGGCCTCGCCAGACGCGGTCCTCGCCAAACGAGGCCCCTGGGCCCGGCGGGACCTCTACCACGGCCCAGAGGCCTGCTGGCCGGGAGCCTGCCTGTGCCCCCTGCAGCCCACAGCCACGGCAGGTCAGAGGGCACGAGCCAGCATCTGGAGAGCACCGCCCTCCCGGGGCCACGCACGGCACACGCAGCCCCTCCCACACAGCACACGCAGGCACACGCAGCCCCTCCCACACGCAGCACACGCAGCACACGCAGCCCACCCACACGCAGCACACGCAGGCACACGCAGCCCCTCCCACACAGCACACGCAGCACACGCAGCCCACCCACACACAGCACACGCAGCACACGCAGCCCACCCACACGCAGCACACGCAGGCACACGCAGCCCCTCCCACACAGCACACGCAGGCACACGCAGCCCACCCGGGAGGCCACATGCCCCACCTTGTCACGGCCCCGCCCCCTCAGGCCGTTGGGTGGCCAGCATGTGCCAGGGCTTGGCATGACCAGCAGGGACCCCTGCCTCCCGCCGCACGCACCTCGCAGAGCCGCCCCGAGGCGCCGGGCGGGCAGCGGCAGCGGAAGCCGTCCACCAGGTCCTCGCAGACGCCGCGGCGGCAGGGGCTGCTGGCGCACTCGTCCAGCGCCAGCTCGCAGTGCCGGCCCCGGAAGCCCCGCGGGCACACGCACTGGTAGCCGTCCACCAGGTCCTGGAGGGCGGCGGGGTGAGCTCCTCCCCTGCGGGGGCACGCCGCCCCACGCCTCCCCGGGGACACGCCTCCCCACGCCGCCCCGGGGACACGCCACCCCACACCGCCCCGGGGACACGCCGCCCCACGCCGCCCCGGGGACACGCCTCCCCACGCCGCCCCGGGGACACGCCGCCCCACGCCGCCCCGGGGACACGCCGCCCCACGCCTCCCCGGGGACACGCCGCCCCACGCCGCCCCGGGGACACGCCGCCCCACGCCGCCCCGGGGACACGCCTCCCCACGCCGCCCCGGGGACACGCCTCCCCACGCCGCCCCGGGGACACGCCACCCCCCTGCCTCCCCAGGTACACGCCTCCCCACGGACATGCCACCCCCGTCTCCCCAGGGACACGCCTCCCCGTGCCTCCCCACGCCTCCCCAGGTACACGCCTCCCCACGGACATGCCACCCCCGTCTCCCCAGGGACACGTCTCCCCAGGGACACGCCTCCCCGTGCCTCCCCACGCCTCCCCAGGTACACGCCTCCCCACGGACATGCCACCCCCGTCTCCCCAGGGACACGTCTCCCCAGGGACACGTCTCCCCACGCCACCCCACGCCTCCGAACACCTCCCCACGCCTCCCCTGGGGACACGCCACCCCGTGCCTCCCCACGCCACCCCGTGCCTCCCCACGCCTCCCCGTGCCTCCCCACGCCACCCCGTGCCTCCCCACGCCTCCCCTGGGGACACGCCTCCCCGTGCCTCCCCACGCCACCCCGTGCCTCCCCACGCCTCCCCTGGGGACACGCCACCCCGTGCCTCCCCACGCCACCCCCGAGGCACGCCTCCCCCAGGGGCTGGCCGCGGCCACACCTCACCTTGCAGGTGCCGCCGTGCTGGCACTGCCCTCGACAGTCGTTGATGTCTGGGGGACAGAGGGAGGGTCACGGGGGCCGGGGCGCGGCCCCGCCCCCCCGCCGGCGGCCTGCCACCCATACTGACTGATGTGGCAGTCGGTCCCCTTCCAGCCGGCAATCACAGTAATAGCCACCAATCAGGTTTTTGCAAGAAAAAGCGTTAAGGCACGGCTTCCCTTCGCACTCATTGGCGTCTGCGGACGAGACAAGAGGGCGCCATGGGCCCGGCCCCGCGGCCCCCGCGCCTGGCCCGCAGCCCAAGCAGCACCGCAGCAGCCGCAGCCCAACACGCAGCCCGCGCCATGCACACGCGTGCCCCCCGGCCTTACCCAGCCGGCAGGTGGCCCCCACCCACTGCGGGGGGCAGAGGCACTCGAAGCCGTCCACCCGGTCCACGCAGGTGCCGCCCGCCGCGCACGGGTTCGAGGCGCACTCGTCGATGTCTGCGGGAGGGGGACGGGGCGGCGGTGAGAGGCGGGCCGGGCGCCTGGGTCCCGGGGGGAGGAGGGGCCTCGAGCCGGGGGCTTCCTGTCACGGCTCCCCCAGCCCCCGCCCCAGAGCGCCCCTCCGCCCCTCCGGCCCCCAGCGGCCCCCGTGGACACTCACTCACCCAGCGCGCAGGTGGGTCCGCTCCAGCCAGACGGGCAGTGGCACTCGAAGCCCGAGGGCACCTCGTGGCAGGAGCCCCCGTTGGCGCAGGGGTCGGAGGCGCAGGCGTGCTCGGCTGCGTGGGGACGGAGGCGGCGGTGGGCGGGGGCGTGACAGCCGGGTCCCCCCCCCGCCCGGCAGAGTGCTCCCCTCACCCCCAGGCCCCAGGCGGGCGCAGGTGCGCCCAGGGCAGGGGACACCAGAGCGCTGGGCCCGCGGGCTCGGGCACCTACCCCGCTCGCAGTTCTTGCCGGCGTAGCCGGCTGGGCACACGCAGTGGTACTGGTCCGGCTCCGCGTTGATGCAGGTGCCGCCGTTGGTGCAGGGGTGGTGGCTGCCGCAGTAGTTCAGGTCTGGGGGGCGGGGAGGGCGCTCAGAGCAGATGCCCAGCTCTGCACCCTCCCGGCCGCGGAGAGTCCCCGCCCATGCTCACCCGCCCCACCTGCCGCCCGCCGCCCGCCCTGCCTGCCCACCGCCCACCCTGCTGCCTGCCGCCCGCCCTGCCTGCTCACCGCCCACCCTGCTGCCCGCCCTGCCCGCCTGCCCTGCCGCCCGCCCTGCCCGCCCACCACCCGCCCTGCTGCCCGCTGCCCGCCCGCGGGCGCTACCTTTGTTGCAGAGCAGGCCGCCCCAGTTGGTCTCGCAGTTGCACTGCCAGGGCTCCACGCAGCTGCCGTGCACACAGCCGGGGTACGGCACACACTCGTCACAGAAGCGGCCCTGCCAGCCGTAGTGGCACCTGGGGAGGCCAAGGGCCCGGGCCGGTGGGTGGGGTGGCCAGGAGCCGAGGCCGCCGTGGGTGGCGCAGGGGCCATGGCCGGGGCCGGCGTCCGGGCTCCTCACCGGTGCGGCCGGGGCCAGGCGGGTGACAGCCGGCGGCAACCCGGCCTGTCCCAGGCGCTCCGGCCGCCGGCCAGGACCGTGGGCGCAGCTGTCCAGTCACTCCCGCCCGAGCTATTCTGGGACCGGCCCCTGAGCGGGGCCCCAGGAGCAGGCGCCGGGAGGGGAAGCCCGGCCGGGACCCCAGGCACAAGAGCGCCGCCCGGCCGCCCGCACGGCACCGGCCTCACGGCCGGCGAGGGAGGGCAGGGGCTCGGCCGGGCAGCTGTGGGACCTGGGGCTGGTGCACGATCTCGCCTGAAACCCAAGGGCAGTCACTTCTCTGCCAGCAGAGCCCCGCGCACGGAGGGTCCGTCTCACGGGGAGGCCCCGCCCCGTCCAGGGGCAGACTCAGGGCAGCGACCGGCCCAGGAGGCCACCTGCTCCCGGCAGACGGTGCGGAGGGACCCCGGCTCGGCCCCTCGGGCAGGTGCGGGCGGAGGGCCGGCGGCAGGACACGGAGCTGCCGCCCCGTCCCGCCCGGCCCGGGCCCGGGGTGCGGTCTGACCGGCACGCAGCCTCCCCCAGGCCCGGCCAGGCCCCGGGGCCCATTCCTCGGACCCGCAGGCCCTGCGGGGAGGAGTGACGTCAGCCATGCCGCTCCGTGCCGGCTCCGCCCCGGAATGTATTTTTGGACGAGGAAGGAGCCACGGCCCTTCCTGGGCTGCCCCCCGCCCAGGCCGTCCGGGGGGACACTGCCGCGGTGGGCACCAGGACGGGGACGCCGAGGCCGGGGAGAGGGGCGCCGCCGCCCCGACTGTGTGTGTGCCAGGCGGGTCACGTGGCGTGGCCGCACCCCCACCCGGACCTCCAGGTGCCTGGGGCGGGGGGAGGGGGGGCGGGGGCCCCGGGCGTGCGAGCCTGGTGGGTTGGCTCAGCAGGCCCCCTCCGCCCGCTCCCCGCCCGGCTCCAGGGCCGGGAGGAGGCGGCAGGAAGGCAGGGCCATCTCCGCGGCATCCGGTGGGGGTGTCCGCGCTGAAACCTGAGCCACCGGCAGCTGGGCCTCACCCACAGGCTCCCCGGCCCCCCATGCGGTCCTCCAGGCCCCTGGCCCGGGAGGCCCGCCCCCCAGCTTCCTGCAGCCCAGCCAGCAGGGAGGGCGGGGCAGACTGCTCCCTCCCGCCTCCTCCGCCTCGGTGCCGGCAGCCACCCCGGCCACGGCACCGGCACCGGGCATCCAGGCTGTGTCGGCACAGGGCGGGCCTCGCCTGGACAGCCGGACAGCCTCACACCCCTCCCTCTGGGACACGGACCACAGGCCCGGGGGCGTCTAAGTCCTGCAGTGAGGGGCTGGCGGGGAAGCCCTCCCCTGCCCGTCCCTGGGGCCAAGCACGGCTCACCGCCCCTTCCTGGCCCCAGCCTGCCCTCCGTCCAGACTCGTTCCTGTGTGATGCCGGGGAGGTTAACTAACCTCTCTGGGCTCAGAGTTCTCGTCTGAGAAACGCATTACAGGGAGGCTGGGGATGGGGAGAGTCCAGGCCGGGCAGAGCGCACGGCCCACCTGCTCGTCTGCCCACTGCACCCTCCCGAGGGCGACGGCACGGCCGGCCCCCGGCTCCCGGCCCGCCCCGGAGCCACCCTGCTGCCCCCCGCTGGCAGAGGGCCCTGCTCCACACCGCCGGCCGGGCCCCTCGAGCCGGCCCCTCCTGCCTCTCTGGACCACACGCCGCCCACCCACTGCTCCCCGCACCCCAGGGTCTCTCACCTCCCCCCGCCCCACCAAGACCCCGTGTCCACACCTGGCCGCCCTGGCCACAGGACCCCGCACTCCCGGCCGCCCTGCCGTGGCCCCTCCCTGCGGCACACCCTCGGCAGGAGGCCCGGGCGGCTCTCGGCCTCCTCGCCACCCACCCAGGGCCTTGTACCACCTGCCAGTGCCCACGCGTGTCCTGGGCCGGGCCTGTCCCGTCAACCACCCGGACAGGAGCCCGGGGGCGGCTGTGGAGACACCCCTGGGGCGGGGGTCCCCCTCCTCCACCCTCTTCGTGGCAGCCCCGTGGCCAGGCTAGAAAGTGGGGGTCCTGCTCGGCCTCCACCCCTCTCACCCCAACATCAAACCCGCTCTGCGGGGTCTTCCGGACTCCCCCCTTCACCTCCCGCTGGGTCATCCCAGCCCCACCAGCCCGGCCTCCCGCCCGCTCCTCCTCACAGCAGCTGTGGGTGCTTCCCGGCCCGGCCCCCACCCAGGAGCTCCCACCCAGGCCCCCGTTCTCCTGTGCTGGGGACCCCCATCCTCAGGGGGCTCCGGTCTCCAGGCCTGCGCCCCCGGGCAGGACTGCCCAGGCCACGCGACACAGAACAGCCCTGCCACCCTCCTGCCCTGCCACGCTGTCCCCATGGGCCCTCCACACCCAGGCTCTGAGGACAGCGTGTCCCCTGCACTGTCAGCTGCCCACCCCTCCGCTGAGCCGGCGTGAGCACAGCCACATGCACAGTAGGGCTCGTCCCCTCCGCTGAGCCGGCGTGTGCACAGCCCGCGCACAGTAGGCACACACCCCCTCCGCTGAGGCAGCGTGTGCACAGCCCGCGCACAGTAGGCACACACCCCCTCCGCTGAGCCGGCGTGTGCACAGCCCGCGCACAGTAGGCACACACCCCCTCCGCTGAGGCAGCGTGTGCACAGCCCGCGCACAGTAGGCACACACCCCCTCCGCTGAGCAGGCGTGTGCACAGCCCGCGCACAGTAGGCACACACCCCCCTCCGCTGAACAAGTGTGTGCACAGCCCGCGCACAGTAGGCACACACCCCCTCCGCTGAGCAGGCGTGTGCACAGCCCGCGCACAGTAGGCACACACCCCCCTCCACTGAGCAGGCGTGTGCACAGCCCGCGCACAGTAGGCACACACCCCCTCCGCTGAGCAGGCGTGTGCACAGCCCGCGCACAGTAGGCGTCATCCCCCTCCGCTGAGGCAGCGTGTGCACAGCCCGCGCACAGTAGGCACACACCCCCCTCCGCTGAACAAGTGTGTGCACAGCCCGCGCACAGTAGGCACACACCCCCTCCGCTGAGCAGGCGTGTGCACAGCCCACGCACAGTAGGCACACACCCCCTCCGGGGGCGGAGGGGCAGAGGGGTGGAGGGGCAGGGGACTCACTTGCACTCGCCGGGCACGGAGCAGCCGCCGTGGAGCAGGTTGCAGCCTTGCTTGCACACGGCTGCGGGAGAGGGGAGAGCCCGTTGCAGCGCGGGTGGGGCGAGGCCCCGCCCCCGCCCGCCCGGCCGGCGCCACCTTCCTTGCACTCGGCGCCCATCCAGCCGTCCATGCAGGCCTTGTTGCCGTACTGGTCGCAGGTGTGGTGGCCGAAGAAGTCGCTGCGCGGCCGGCAGAACTTGTTGCAGGTGGGGCTGTAGTAGTTCTCGGCGCAGCGCACGCGCACCTGCAGCTCCAGCTGCGCCACGTGCCCGCTGAAGTGCAGGCTCTTCCAGCGCTCCTCGGGGTTCACCATGCCCGCATGCGACACCCGCTCGATCAGCAGCTCCTCTGGGGGGGGCGTGGAGTCAGGCCGCGGGGACCGGCCAGGCCCCCACGGCTCCTGCTCCACCCCCCACGGCTCCTGCTCCACCCCCCACCTGGCTCCTGCTCCACCCCCCCACGGCTCCTGCTCCACCCCCCCCCAGCTCCTGCTCCGCCCCCCCACGGCTCCTGCTCCACCCCCCCACAGCTCCTGCTCCGCCCCCCACGGCTCCTGCTCCACCCCCCCCACGGCTCCTGCTCCACCCCCCCCACGGCTCCTGCTCCACCCCCCACGGCTCCTGCTCCACCCCCCACGGCTCCTGCTCCACGCCCCCCATGGCTCCTGCTCCACCCCCCACCTGGCTCCTGCTCCACCCCCCCCACGGCTCCTGCTCCGCCCTCCACTCACAGGCAGAGAGGAAGGTGGGGTGCCCCCACCTGTGCTCCCCCCGCTGATGGCCCCTCCTAGGCCAGTGCCCTGACCCCGCAGGGGTCCACCCTGCGCCCTGAGACGGCTGGGGCTCAGCCCACTGACCGTCTTTCTTCTAAAATACGTATCATTACGCCCTGGCCGGTGTGGCTCAGTGGATAGAGCACCGGCCTGCTGACTGAAGGGTCCCAGGTTCAATCCCGGTCAAGGGCATGTGCCTTGGTTGCAAGCACATCCCCAGTAGCGGGTGTGCAGGAGGCAGCTGATCGATGATTCTCTCTCATCGATGCTTCTGACTCTATATCCCTCTCCCTTTCTCTCTATAAAAAAATCAATAAAATATACTTTAAAAAATAAATATTTTTTTTTGGTTTCAGAGAGGAAACCCTGAATGGTTTCAGAGAGGAAGAGAGAGGGAGAGAAACATCCACGATGAGGGAAACCAGGGATGGCGCCGCCGCCGGTGCCCGAGGGGCGCCCTGCGGGAGCCGGAGCGGGAGCCGGAGCGGGAGCCGGAGCGGCAGGCAGCCGGAGCGGGAGCCGGAGCGGCAGCCGGAGCGGCGGGCGTGAACTCACCATCCGGGGTGGTCTGGTTGTCCCAGTCCCAGGCCTCCACGATGAGGGTGAAGGAGCGCTGCAGACACGGGGAGGGGGGCAGTCAGGGACCCGAGCCCCAGGGCCTGAGGCCGCCCCCAGGGCCTGCGCTGAGCGAACAGGACCTGCCCCGGGATACCCCACTGAGCCCGACTCCGCCTCAGGGTCAGGGCTTCCCACCCAGAGGGCACCCCCCTCTCAGCAGACCCCAGACCGGCCGGCCGAGGGAGGCCGCTCCCGGGCAGGCAGGCCGGGGCCAGGGCCTGCTCCCTCGGCCGGCGGCCCAGACCCGGAGCCTGAGCGCCGAGCAGCAGGGGCAGTGGCTGGAGCGCGGAGACAGGCCCCGCCGCGGCCGGACGGGAGGCTGACCCAGGGGCAGCCAGCCCACCGGAGGGCCCCCCAGGCCCCGGCCCAGCTCCGGACCTGCCCTCCCAGGACACACAGGCGCCGGGTGGACAGCCCCCCATGCAGCCGCCTCCCCGAGGCCACTGGGCAGTGGGGCCCCGGGACCCCGCGCGGCCTCAGCCTCCCACCAGGCCCCGCCCCCCTGCTCCCGGACCGCCCGTCCTCGCCCAGGCCATGCGATGGGGTGATGGCACTGCCCACCCCGGACCGCCCTCTGCAGGGGTGACCGGAGCCTGTCACTCACAGGCACCAGCTCCGAGGAGGGCGGGGCTTGGCCTCCCCGGGTACCTCTGTGGTCCCCATCCACACCACCCGGCCACCAGACCCTGGTGCCACCCAGGCAGGACCCTCCCGTCCCCGAGGACCCGTCCTCCAGCCCCTGCGGTCTGGCTGTGCCGGGACCACGACGCTTCACCCACAGCCAGGCACCCAGGCCTGCCCAGGCTGCTCCCCCCACACAGCTGCTCCCCCCGCCCAGGCTGCTCCCCCACACAGCTGCTCCCCACACACAGGCTGCTCCCCCCGCCCAGGCTGCTCCCCCCACACAGCTGCTCCCCCCACACAGCTGCTCCCCACACACAGGCTGCTCCCCCCGCCCAGGCTGCTCCCCCACACAGCTGCTCCCCCCACACAGCTGCTCCCCCCGCCCAGGCTGCTCCCCCCACACAGCTGCTCCCCACACACAGGCTGCTCCCCCCGCCCAGGCTGCTCCCCCCACACAGCTGCTCCCCCTGCCCAGGCTGCTCCCCCCACACAGGCTGCTCCCCCTGCCCAGGCTGCTCCCACACACAGGCTGCTCCCCACACACAGCTGCTCCCCACACACAGGCTGCTCCCCGCCTCTCTCCCCCAGGCTGCTCCCCCCGCCCAGGCTGCTCCCATCTCCTTCAGCCTCCTGCTGACCCCCAGACCAGCACCACCCTACCTGGCCCCGCTCCCCGCCATGGGCATCTGTCACCATCAACCACACCCACTGGCCCATGGGGACCCTCTCCTCCTCCCAAGACGCAGACCCTTCCTGGCCGCCCACCCTCCCTCGCTCACCAGCCCTGAGCCGGCAACCAGTGCTCTCCGGGCTCTCACACCCACCGCCCCCCCCCGGGGCCTGCACCCCAGTGCTCTCCGGGCTCTCACACCCACTGCCCCTCCCCGGGGCCTGCACCCCCCAGTGCTCTCCGGGCTCTCACACCCACCCCCCCCCCGGGGCCTGCACCCCCAGTGCTCTCCGGGCTCTCACACCCACCGCCCACCCCGGGGCCTGCACCCAGTGCTCTCCGGGCTCTCACACCCACTGCCCACCCCGGGGCCTGCACCCCAGTGCTCTCCGGGCTCTCACACACCCCCCCCCGGGGCCTGCACCCCCAGAGCACGGCTGAAACCGGGGAGCCCACAGCTCCTGCCCTCCTCACAGCCAGCCCAGCGCGTCCCAGTCCACAGCCCTGGCACACACACGCCCGCCCTGGCACGGATGCCCCTCAGGCCACCCGCCCTGGCCATCTCCCTGCTGGGGCAGCTGGAGCCCAGCTCCTCAGTGCTCCACTTGTTTCACTCATTCGTTCTGCCCTTCCCTCCCTCCCTCATTCACTCCCTCCCTCACTCACTCCCTCCCTCCCTCCCTCATTCACTCATTCACTCCCTTCCTCCCTCACTCCCTCCCTCATTCACTCATTCACTCACCCACTCACACTCCTTCCCTCCCTCCCTCACTCATTCACTCACTCACTCACTCTCTCGTTCTGTCATTTGTTCATCCCTTCCTCCCTTTATTCATTCCCTCACCCATCGGTCCCTCCTCTCCCGCTCCCTCTTCTCCTTCACGCACGGAGCCTGCGTAAGGCTCAGCCTCATACGGGGCCCACAGCCTCATACAGGCATACGGGGCCCACGGCCTCACGCGGGGCCCACGGCCTCACACGGGGACAGATGAGGCAGAGGGGCTCCGGGGTGGGGAGCAGGATGCTGTTCGGAGGGCTGTCAGGCAGGACCCCCGTTCCCACTGGGCCCGGGGCTGCAGAGAGCGAGGGCCGGCCTCTTGGCAGGGACACGGGCCAGACCGCCGAGGCCGCCACGCCAGAGCCACGCCGGCGCCACGCAGTGAGGGGGGCGCTGGCGGGAGCGGGGACCACGGCCGGCCACCCCACGGCAGCGGGAGAGGCCGGCCCCGGCCGCCGCCCCTCGGACGCTGCGGCCTCCACACCTGGGCACGGGCAGGGCGCCGCCCGGCTCCCGGGAAACCCCACGCCACCCGCCCAGGTAGGGTTACCGCCACCGCTCGGAGCCCGGCTCCGGTTACCGGCTCCCGCAGGGCCGCGCCCGCCAGCTGGGCCCCGGCACCTGCACAGCAGGCCGCCATCCCGAACCTGAGCCTCCCTCGGCGCCTCCGGAACTCAGTTTCCCCTCCAGCCTCAGAGAGCCACAGGCCTGCAGGACGGGCGGGCGGGCGGGCGGGCGGGCCGGCACGCAGGCACAGGGATGGGGGTGCTCCGCCCTCAGTCCCCAGAGGCCTGGCTACAGCTCCTCCTACAGGGAGCCTGCTGGGACCCGCCCCCACTACCTCCTCCGACCATGACCCCTGACCCCCGACCCCCAAGGCCAGGCCCACACCCTTCATCTGACCATCAGACCGGACAGGCCGGGGACCAGGCGCACCGCACCCCAGGGCTCAGGACGCCCCATCTGTGCCCCACCCACGGGCCAGGGCAACCCACACAGGGCCCAGGGCCCGGCTCCAGCCTGGCGTGGTTCCCGCCCCGTCCCAACCGGCCATCCGGCCCCCCACGGAGCGGAGCCGGTGTCTGCCGTGCCAGGAGCTCCAAGCACAGATACATTTCCTGAAACCTGAGCCTGGAGAGGCCTGGGCCTCCCGCCATTGTCACTGCACCGAGGGGGAGGGGGCAGGGGCGGGGAGGACCTGGGAGGTGGCTGGAGGCTGGACCACAGGCCCACCCCACACAGGAACCCAGAGGCCCACCCTCCACCGCAGAGACCAGCTGGGGCCCCACCCACCCGCCCTAGCCCTGAGGGAAGAGGACCAGCAGCCGGGTCCCCAGCGCCTCTGCCGAGGGCCCTGTGAGGTGCTGCCCCAGGTCTGGGCTGATGCTGGTCACACCGCTCACCTGGGGATGGGGAGGATGGGGATGGGGATGGGGATGGGGATGGGGATGATGGGGATGGGGATGGGGATGATGGGGATGGGGATGGGGATGGGGATGGGGATGATGGGGATGGGATGGGGATGGGATGGGGATGGAGATGGGGATGGAGATGGAGATGGGGATGGGGATGGGAGGATGGGGATGGGGATGGGATGGGGATGGGATGGGGATGGGGATGATGGGGATGGGGATGGGGATGGGGATGATGGGGATGGGATGATGGGGATGGGGATGGGGATGGGGATGATGGGGATGGGGATGGGGATGGGGATGGGGATGGGGATGGGGATGGGGATGGGGATGATGGGGATGGGGATGGGGATGGGATGGGGATGGGGATGGGGATGGGGATGGGGATGGGGATGGGGATGGGGATGGGATGGGGATGGGGATGGGGATGATGGGGATGGGATGGGGATGAGGAAGGATGGGGATGGGGATGAGGATGATGGGGATGGGGATGGGGATGGAGATGGGGATGGGGATGGGGATGGGGATGGGGATGGGGATGATGGGGATGGGGATGGGATGGGGAGGGGATGGGGATGGGGATGATGGGGATGGGGATGGGGATGATGGGGATGGGGATGGGGATGATGGGGATGGGGATGGGGATGGGGATGGGGATGATGGGGATGGGGATGATGGGGATGGGATGGGGATGGGGATGATGGGGATGGGGATGGGAGGGATGGGGATGGG
>NC_140503.1:1369448-1471435 GCF_964339955.1 Pipistrellus hanaki
GGTCCTGGTTCCAGAGGGGGTCCTGGGAGGAACCCCAGGCCCAGCACCCAGACCCGGTCCTGCACAGGGAAGCTGTGTGCAGGCCTGGCCCTCACCCTCCCGCAGCCCCGGGCCCAGCCGCCCTGTGCCCGCGGGCCGCCCGCTGGGGGCCTCCCGCCCTGACTGACCGCGGTGCCCGGGCCCCAGGACAGCATCGAGGCCTCCCGGGCGCTGGAGTGGGTGTTCGAGGCGGTGGAGCAGAAGAAGCTGGCGCTGGCCACGTACCTGTGCGAGGACGCGCAGCAGCTGAGCCTGGAGGACACCTTCGGCACCATGAAGGCCTTCCGCGACCTCTTCCTGCGCGCCCTGAAGGTGGGCCCGCGCCGCGGGGCCTGGGGGCTGGGGGGGCCGGGGGTCACGGTCCGTGCCGCCCGCAGGAGAACAAGGACCGGCAGGAGCAGGCGGCCCAGGCGGAGAGGAGGAAGCGGCAGCTGGCGGAGGAGGAGGCGCGGAGGCCGCGGGGCGAGGACGGGAAGCCTGGTGAGGCGGGCGGGCGGTGAGGCGGACAGGAGCCCCGGCGGGGCAGGGCGGGGCGGACACCCCCTCCTCTCCGGCCGGAGCGTGCCTGAGGGTCCTGGGCTCCCAGTCCGGAAGGCAGGCAGGAAGCAGGAGGAGGAGGTGTGTGTCATCGACGCGCTGCTGGCCGACATCAGGAAGGGCTTCCAGCTGCGGAAGACGGCGCGCGGCCGCGGCGACGGGGACGGGGGCGGCCGGGCGGCCGCCGCAGGCCCCCCGAGGGACACCCCGCCTGGTGAGACCCTCACGCCCTCTTCTGCTTGCTTCCCCCTCCCCTGCCTGTGCCATCCTCAGCCCAGACCTCCCCGCCGGGGCTCCTGTCCCAGCCTCAGAGGGCTCAGCGTTCTGGAGAAAGGCGTGTGTAGATGAAGTGGGATTCCAGAGACGAACGATAGTTTTGAAAGGCACTGGGGGGTCCGAGGAGCGTCAGCGACAGGAGCTAACGACTCTCTCCTGTCTCAGGACCTTTGCTTTTTATTAACACAGCTTGTGCCAAGGCAAGGGGGATGTACCCTTCAGAGGGTCAGGCACAGAAGCATTGCCAGGTTGGGCATTGCCTTCAGCTGTTCAGGTGTTTGGCCAGTAGGAGGCAATAGCGTGTAGATTGAGGTGCCCTGAGCTGCCTGGCAGCAAACACTCATCCTAGTCAGGTTTGGGGGAAGTGCCTTTTAGCCACACCCACGGGCGATCACTATGTGGCTCAGCCCTTGTTGAGCCCCCAAGTTCCATCACCCTGTTGATGAAACTCGTGTAATGATGACGTGCTGGACCTGCCACTCCTTCCTCCGGGGACCCTCCCCGACCTCCCGAGGGAGCCCTCCTCTCCCCTGGCCGCCCTGAGGAGGGGACGGCGGGAGGTGGGCTAGAGGCCGCTTGTCCAGCCCTGGGGCGGGCAGGAGAGACAGGGGCCCAGGCCCATGGGCAGGTGCCCTGTGGACAGCCGAGGACGCCGAGGCCCGGCCTGCCCTGTGGGGCCCAGGCGCGGAGCCACCAGCGAAGCTGAGCTGGAGGGCCCCCCCCCCAGACTGTTCCCCAGGAGGGTGCACCGGGACGGGGGGAGGGGGGTGAGGGGGCGCGCCCTGCCCCCACCTACACGTGCTCCGTCCACAGCGGCCTCCAGCGGCCCCCCCGGAGGCCCCAGGGGCGGCCCCAGCGGCTCGGCCTCTGAACCTGCGCTCGACGGCGTGGTGGCAGCCAGGCCGCCCCAGGACTGGGACCTCGCGGACGCGGCGGCGCCCAGCCCGCCGCCCGCGGCAGGCCCGGCGGAGGAGGCCGGCCCCGGGGCCCAGGAGAGGCGGTCCTCCTGGTACGAGGACGCCAGCGAAGTCCTGCCCACGGAGGACGCGGCCTGGCCCGTGGTGCTGGGGGGCGCGCGGGCCCTGGAGCCCCTCCCCTTCTCCGGCGAGAGGCCGCCCGGGGCCCCGGGCGCGGGGCGGGGGCGTCCGCCGGGCCGAAGCCGACAGCACGGGGGAGGGGCCGGCGGCCACGGCCGCCCTCGGCCACGGAGGAGACGGCCCCCCGGCCACGGCGCCCGACGGGGACGGGGACCAGGAGGACGCCCCGGACTCCGCCCTGGACACCTCCCTGGACAGGTCCTTCTCCGAGGACTCGGCGGCCGGCTCCTCGGGCTCCGGCACCCGCCCCGGGGCCCCGGGCCGGGCCTCGAAGGGGACGGGCAGGCGCAGGAAGAAGCGCCCGGCGCGGACTCAGGAAGGTGAGGCGGCCTCCGTGGCGGCCCCGGGCGGGACCGGGCGGGCGGGCGGGCGGGTCCTCAGGGCCCCGGCTCCGGCGTGGGGTCCGCCGGCCCCTTCATGCCCGGCCCGGCCTCTCCCTGCAGCCGGAGGCCCCCCTGCCCCCGAGACGGGGGACCCCCAGGCCCCCGCGCCCTGCAGGTGAGGGGTCAGCGGTGCTTCCGCCCCGGGAGGGGCAGGTGTGGGCACCGCCTGCTCGCTGCACCCTCACCACTGAGCCTGCCACCCCGCCCGCCTGGGAGGCTGCCCGGCGGGGGGCGGGCGCAGCCACGCCGCAGCTCGGCCCCACGCAGCCGCTCGGGGCGGGGCGCCCGGGGGGGCGGGCGCTGAGTGTGTCTCTCTTATTTGAAGCAGAGGTCGCCCCTGACCCTGATGATAATAAGCCCAAAAGGTTCTGTGTGATCCAGTAAGGTAGGTCCACGCTGCCTGCACTAACGCTGGTGGCCCCCGGTGGCGGCGCTGGTGGCAGTGGTGGAGGCGAGGACGGCCGGCCGGCCGCCCAGGCACTAACCAACCCCAACCCGCTTCACCCCCCGCAGCTCCCTCCCGCCCCCGCCTCCGCTTGAGGGCGCTCACCCTCCGCCCCGGGAGGGCAGGGCAGCGAGGGCCGTGCCGCTGGCTGGTGTCCCTCTGCCGTGGTTGGTGCGGCCTCAGAGCTGCCCGCGGGGCAGGCAGCCTCGGAGGGCGGGTGGACGGGCCTCCTGGGTGCCCGCGGGAGCTAGGCTCCTGGGCCGGGGAGGGGCGGGCTCCTGGGCCTGGCGAACAGGCTGAGGTTGCCCTGTGCCTGACCCGCCCAATCCTGGGCTTGACTGACCCCCGCCCCCGTGTCCCCCAGGGCGACACCTTCTCTCTGGGCACGTCCGCAGGGCACCCCGCCCTCCTTGGCCCTGGGCTGGCCATCCTGTCCGCAGGAGGGAAGTGCGGGACGCACAGGCTGACCTCACCCCTCCCTGGAGGCCGGCTGTCTGCTGAGAGCAGGGGCCTCCCCAGGTCCCCCCTCCCTCCCCCCCAGGACAGGCAGGGGCTTTGCCAGGCCCGAGAGGCTCCACATGCAGCCACAGGATGGGCTGGTCCCTGCTGTGTCCTGGCCTGGCCAGGGGGGACCCAGTGCAGGGAGCCCCGCCCCCTCCCGGCCTGAGCTCAGGGCCGTCTGCTCCCCACGCGCCTCCAGTGAAGGGGCTGGGGGCGCAGAGGTGAGGCCTTGCGGGCTCCAGGGAGCCGGAACGGGAGTGAGGGCACCTCTGCCCGATTCGGCTCCCGGCCATCTGCCCTCCTGCCCTTTACAGCGGCTCGGCCTGTCCCTTAGGGGTCAGGGAGTGGCCTTGTGGCCCCACTGTGGGTGCAAAGGTCTCCCCACCTCCCCCCCCGGGGGGCTGAGGGCAGGAGGAAGGAACCCCACTTTACAAAAGCCAAAAACATATCTTTATTGATGTCAGAGAGGAAGGGAGAGGGAGAGAGACAGAAATATCACTGATGAGAGAACCACTGATTGGCTGCCTCCTGCATGCCCCCTCCTGGGGATCGAGCCCACAACCTGGGCATGTGCCCCAGACCAGAATCAAACCTGGGACCCTTCAGTCCCCAGGCTGACGCTCTATCCACTGAGCCACACCAGCCAGGGCAGGAATCAACTTAAAACACAGACACACACACACACACACACACACACACACAAATGTGTCTTTATTGATGTCAGAGAGGAAGGGAGAGGGGGAGAGTGATGGAAACATTCCTGATGAGAGAGACCCCACACCGGGGATCCAGCCCGAGAACCACTGAGCCATCCGGCCAGAATGCCACTTTTTCTTTGGACAGACTTCACCCTGACATGAAGTGTGCAGAGAGGTTAAATGAACACACACACACACACACACACACACACACACCTACCTTTCACCCCGGAAGGGCCCCAACCTGCAAAATACAGCAAAGTGTTCCTGCCCCCCACTTTACTGAGTGACCTCAGCACCAAGCTGCCCCTGTGTGTCTCCCAAGCACAGGCCGTGTCCCTGGACCAGAGCGTGCCACGGGCATTGCCGGGTGGGGTCAGGTGGCAGGGCCTGGGCCCTCAGACCCCAGCGGAGGAGAAAGGGCAGGGGCTTCTGGCCGGGGCCGGGCCTGCGGGGGCCCGGGAGGAGGTGGCATGGGACCGATGGACAAGGCAGGGAGGGCTGAGGCCCGGAGAATAGGACCCAGGACCCCGCCCCTCCGGGGAGAGCAGCCCGGACAGGGAGGCCTCTGCCGGAGGAAGGGCCGGGCCCCGGGACCCGGGACCCCGGGCAGTGGTGACAGGACAGCGGGGCTGGGACCAGCCGCGGGCACCCGGCGCTGCCCAGCCAGGCTGCTCCTCACGCCATCCTGTCCCCCCACAGGCCACAGGCCCAAGCCCAGAGCCAAGTGACAGCCTGGGCCACCTCCACGCAGCAGAACCTGGGGGAGCCGGGAGCCGGGAGCCGGGAGCCGGCCGGGGCGGCTGGGGCTGGGCCTGGGACCACAGGGCTCGTGCCTTACCCAGCCAGGGCGTGGTCCCCAAAGCCCGGGGGCCTGGGCCGCCTGGCACGACTGCCCGCCTGGCACCTGGACTGCCCACATCACACCTGGACTGCCCGCCTGGCACCTGGACTGCCCACATCGCACCCGGACTGCCCACATCGCACCTGGACTGCCCACACAGCTGGACTGCCCGCCTGGCACCTGGACTGCCCGCCTGGCACCTGGACTGCCCACATCGCATCTGGACTGCCCGCCTGGCACCTGGACTGCCCACCTGGCACCTGGACTGCCCACATCGCATCTGAACTGCCCGCCTGGCACCTGGACTGCCCACCTGGCACCTGGACTGCCCACATTGCACCTGGACTGCCCACATTGCACCTGGACTGCCCGCCTGGCACCTGGACTGCCCACATCGCATCTGAACTGTCCACCTAGCATCTGGACTGCCCATCTCGCACCCCTGGACTGCCCGCCTATTACCCTGGACTGCCCGCCTGGCACCTGGACTGCCCGCCTGGCACCTGGACTGCCCATCTCGCACCCCTGGACTGCCCATCTCGCACCCCTGGACTGCCCGCCTAGCACCCTGGACTGCCCGCCTGGCACCTGGACTGCCCACACACCTGGTCCATGTGGTCCAGCTCTAAGGCTAGTGCCACCCCCGCATGCACCTGGCACCCACTGGGGAGGGTGCTGGCGCTTTCCCAGGCACCTCACTCAACTGGCACCTACTTTCCAGTGGCCTGGCACCCAGATTCCTCTGGAGACGCCCGTTACAGACCCCGAACCACGGGAGCCGGGGGGCTGGAGCCCGGATGCCCGTGGCTCCCCAGCTCGCCGGCTGCGTGCTCAGCTGGAACAGAGATTTTAACAAAACGCGAGCGACTGTGGCATTTCTTCCTTCGTGGTGCCTGGGGGGGGCGGGCTTCTGGGGCCTGGAGGAGCAGCCGGAGGGCTCTGCCTGGGCAGGGCTCTCCACGGGCCCCCTCCCCTTTGCTCAGCAGAGGGGAGGGGGCCCGTGGAGGGTCCCCCACCCCGTGTCTAGGCCTGAGGGCGGGAGGTGCACCTGTGGTCGGTTCTCGGGGATTCAAGCCGGGGGTTAGAGGCCACATTTGCATTTAACTTTTTATTTATTTATTTATTTATTTATATGAGAGAAGGGGGAGGGAGCGGGAGATAAACATCAATGATGAGAGAGAATCGTTGATGGGCTGCATCCTGCACGCCCCACACTGGGGATAGAACCCACAACCTGGGCCTGTGCCCTGATGGGGAATCTGCAGGCCAGCGCCCCACCCACTGAGCCACACCGGCCAGGGCTGCATTTAACTTTTTAGGAAACTGCCAAACGGGCTTCCAGAGCGGCTGCACTCCTCATTCCTACCCACACTTCCCAGCTCCGGGGAGGCGGGCGGGCATCCTGGTCGCCGGGTGCAGTGCCCCCCCGTGAGCTGTGGCCCCCGTGGCCGGGCCACCTGCTCCGATTGCAGCCAGGGTCACACGGCCAGGTGGGGGTCACATGGCCAGGTGGGGGGGGTCACACAGCCAGGTGAGGGGTCGCATGGCCAGATGGGGTGTCATGTGGCCAGGTGGGGGTCACACGGCCAGATGGGGTGTCACGTGGCCAGGTGGGGGTCACACGGCCAGGTGGGGGGTCACGTGGCCAGGTGAGGGGGTTACACTGCCCAGCCGCAGTCACGGGCCCCCTGGGTGACCAGTAGCGCGTGCCCCTGCGCAGGGCGGACGGGGGTGGTGGCGGGGGGAAGGCGGGGGGAGGGGTCTAATTCCGGCTGCCGTGTGACCGCCAGCTGCCGGCCAGGGCTGTTTATAGGCGGCCAGGCTCCGGCCGCTATTTATAGCTGCGCTCGGCCGGCTGCCACCGCCTCGGCCCTGCTGCCCGCCCAGCCCCGGCGTCCTGTGGTCCCCATGGGCCTTCCTCGGGAGGGCCCAGAGCCAGGGCCACCCCCAGGAGTGGGCAGAGGGAAGCACCTCAGCTGCCGCACCCCAGCAGGCCCTCTGCGCCGGAGGGCATGCAGGGCCCAGCTCCTCCTCTGGAAACTGGCAAACAGGAGCCTCCGGGGCCTCTGGTCCCTCTGCCTCACCCGCCCCTTCCCGGCCACACAGCCAGCTGTAGCACCCAAATCCCTGCCCCCTGTTCCCCGAGCCCCGGCACAGCCCCCCTCCCGGGACCCGCTCACCCGCCCGCCTTTGGTGGCATTCCCTCTGCCCCCAGGGCGGTCCCGGGACCTCCACCCCCACCATCGTTAGGAAGCTGTGGACAGGAAGCCTCACCCCCACATGTGGTGTTGACCCCGACGTGCTGAGGGGCGGGAACCATTGGTGTCCCTGTGCGAGCAGAGGGCTGGGCCCCGAGGGGCCGAGTGACCAGCCAGGTCAGCCCGCTCCCACCCGGAGGACAGCAGGAGCGAGAGGTGCTGGGCAGTGCGCCTCTGCGGGCTGACCTTACGCCCATGGGTGACCCTGTGTGACCAGCCCGGTCCCGCCCTTCTCCCTGGGAGTGCCCACCCCATCCAGTCTTGGGGCTCCGGGAGCCCCCAGCCCTCGGCTCTCCCGGCCTCAGTCAGGGGTGAGTGGACAGGCTCGGGCCCTTCTGCAGAGACAGAGCCCAGGGAGGGAAGAGGGGCTCAGGGTGTCTCCAGGGGCCCACAGCTGGCCCCCCTCCATACCCAAGCAGGAGTCCATTTAGGGCCTTAGCCGGTGTGGCTCAGTGGTTGAGTGACGACCTGTGAGCCAGGAGTTCACGGTTCCATTCCCGGTCAGGGCACGTGCCGGCTTCCCCATGGTCGTGGGCTCGGTCCCCAATGTGTGCTGTGCAGGAGGCAGCCCGTCGATGATTCTCTCTCATCACTGATGTTTCTCTCTCCCTCTCCCTTCCTCTCTGAAATCAATACCAGTAAAAGCACATTTTCAAGAGTCCCTTGGGGAGTGGGGGGAGGGGGGTTGGGGAGTGGGGGGGTTGGAGAGTGGAGGGGGGTTGGGGGTGGCCCAGGCAGTGCACCCAGCTCGAAACTCAGCTGCTGAGCCTGTCCGGGCACCCAGTCCCTCCACAGGCCGGAGGGGACACAGGTCTGGGTGGGGCGTCCCGGAGTCCCTGGCCCCGCGCATCCTGGCTGCCCCAGCCCCCGCCTCCCAGGCCCCCGCCCCGCCAGGTGGCCCCGCAGCACCGGTGTGACACCGCCCGGGCAGGCCCGGCCAGGCAGTGTGTCCTGGGCCAAACGCCTGGCCCCGCGCGGAGGAGACGCTGTCCTCCCCGCGGCCACCAGAGGGCGCGCGCCACGCCGGGGCCGGACTCGCCGGCAGGTGCGCCCCCGCCCCCTCCGCCCCGGAGGCGGCCGGCCAGGCGGGGCGCGGGGACCAGGCTCCCCTCGGGCAGCCGCACCCGCGCGGGAGGGCACCCCGCCGTGTCTGGGCCCCCAGGTCCGGCTCCGGGGCGGGTTCGCAGCGCCCAGGCCTGGCCGCGGCCGGGAGGGGGGCGGGGGGGAGCGGACGCCATTGTGACGTTCCGGGGCGCCCGGCCGGGCCGCGGGGGGGACCCCGCCGCGCGCTCCCCGCGTGCGCGCCGTCCGTGCACCCCGATGCCCGCGCCACCCGCCTCCGAGGCGGCGGGGCGGGGCGGCCGGAGGTCAGGCGTCACGGGCGTCACGGCCCGCCCCGCCGGGCGGGCCTCTTAACGGGGGCGGCGGCCCGGGCGGCTCTCCAGCCCAGCGGCCGGACGCCCGCCAGCCAGCGGCATGGCCGCGGCCCGCGCCTCCAACGACCGGCCCCCGGGCGCCGGCGGCCTGAAGCGCGCGCGGCAGCAGCAGGAGGCGGCGGGGGCCCGCGTGACGGTGGTGCTGGGCGCGCAGTGGGGGGACGAGGGCAAGGGCAAGGTGGTGGACCTGCTGGCCACGGACGCCGACATCGTCAGCCGCTGCCAGGTGCGCGGGCCCCCCTCCCCGGGGCCCCCCACGGCCCCCCACGACCCAGGCTCCGCCGCCGGGCACCTCCCCAGCGCCGCCCCACCGCTCACACGGCTCCCCTCCCTGCGCGGGACCCCCTTCCCCAGGGACCCCGCCTTCCCCACCCCCATCCCCGCCGG
Organism: Pipistrellus hanaki; assembly: GCF_964339955.1. Lineage (NCBI taxonomy): Eukaryota > Metazoa > Chordata > Mammalia > Chiroptera > Vespertilionidae > Pipistrellus > Pipistrellus hanaki. The sequence goes on from NC_140503.1 coordinate 1,378,350, forward strand.
GAGCAGAGCTATAAATACAAGTCCTGCTGAGTTGGGGACACCGGATCCTCAGAGGGGGGGTGCCCTCCCCGGGGGAAGAGGGGGGACCCCAGCTCCCGGGTGGTTTGAGGACACCCGGAGACACCCCATTCCTCATTCTGCCTGGGCCTGGGACTGGGCTGGCTGACCCCACACAGGGGTCCAGACCCGGCTGGGTGTTGGGGAGCCCGGGGGGTGGCCGGAAGGAGGGTGACCCTGGGCCAAGCGGAGGGCAGGCCGGGAGAGCCTGCGGGAGGCCGGGCCGGAGGGAGGGAGGAGCCGGACTCCTGGCCTGGGTGCTCGCGGCTGGCAGTGCCACCGGAGGCCAGGGCAGTCTTTGCCCCGAGGGCCGGGGCGGGCCTCTGCTGGCTCCTGGGTGAGACTCGGGCGCTCCCAGGCACTGCCCAGGCCAGGCCGGTGCCCGCGGCGGCTGAGACCGGCAGGTCGGGGCGCAGAGGGGCGCACACTGCCGCTGCCAGGGCCGGAGCCACTGCGGATGCTGTCCACAGGGGAAGGGGTGCCCTCTCCTCCCGGCCTGGGCCTCTCCTGGGCACCCAGAGGCACCAGCTCCGTCAGCACAGCGCCCCGCTCCGGGACGGGCTGCCCGGGCTGGGGGAGCACCCGCCTCCCTGAGCTCCCGCCTGGATCAGGGGGCCTCAGCAGCGGGACCCCCTCTGCCACGCTGACCCTGGTCGCCTGGAGGTCCCCCTCTCCGTCCCAAGCCATGGGGAGCAACCCCATCCAGAGCCCCAGCCCCCCAGGCCCTGCTGTGAGCCAGGAGCCCGGGGGAGGGGGTGGCCTGAGGGCTGCTCCCCGTCCCGCCCAGCCCGAGCACCCCTCCAGGGCACCCCTCCTCCTGCCTCTGCTCCAGGGACGCAGGCCGCCACCGGGCCCTCTCCCTCAGGAAGCGCCTTTGCAGTTATGTGAACGCCCTCCTGGCGCGTGGGCCCTCCCACCGGCTGCGGAGACGGCTCTGGAGCGAGCTGGGTCTGCAGGCCGAGCCCACCAGCCCCTCGCCCCCCACCCAGCCCCTCGCCTCCAAGTGCCCCGGACACAGCCACGGCCTCGCAGGTCCCCCCCTCTCCCCGCTGGGCCTTCCCTCGCCGCAGCTGCACCCACAGCTGCACCCCACAGCTGGGCCCCCACAGCTGCACCCACACCTGCACCCACACCTGCACCCTATAGCTCAGTGTTTCCCAACCTTCTCTCATGATGAGAATCACCTGGTGGAGTTGTTAAAATACAGATTCCTGAATCCCAACTAAGAAGTGCTAAACTAGAATTTTTGGGAACATATAGCTCTAACTGTATACTTAACTAGCGCTCTAAGTCTAGAGTACCAGTTATGTATACAGTTAGAGCTCCACCAGGTGATTCTCATCATGAGAGAAGTTTGGGAAACACTAGCTGAACCCACAGCTGGGCCCCTCAGCTGGGCATGCTTTGCTCTCATCAGTCTTTGGCCCGTGGTCCTGTCTCGGGCTGGTACCTCCTGCTGTTTCCTTCCCTCGGGACGTGTTTCCCGGTGGCCTCCCTTCCCCTGCAGAAGGCCTGATGGCCTCTGACCCCAGGGCCTGATGGCCTCTGACCCCAGGGCCTGATGGCCTCTGACCCCAGGGCCTGATGGCCTACGACCCCAGGGCCTGATGGCCTCTGACCCCAGGGCCTGATGGCCTACGACCCCAGGGCCTGATGGCCTCTGACCCCAGGGCCTGATGGCCTCTGACCCCAGGGCCTGATGGCCTACGACCCAAGGGCCTGATGGCCTACGACCCAAGGGCCTGATGGCCTACGACCCAAGGGCCTGATGGCCTACGACCCAAGGGCCTGATGGCCTACGACCCAAGGGCCTGATGGCCTACGACCCAAGGGCCTGATGGCCTCTGACCCCAGGGCCTGATGGCCTCTGACCCCAGGGCCTGATGGCCTCTGACCCCAGGGCCTGATGGCCTCTGACCCCAGGGCCTGATGGCCTACGACCCCAGGGCCTGATGGCCTACGACCCCAGGGCCTGATGGCCTCTGACCCCAGGGCCTCCCTTGTCCAGGCCTTGCTCCCAGGCCTGGCTGGGGCGGGGGGAGGGGAGCAGCTCTTGGTTGGGAATGAATGAATGGATGGATGGATGGATGGATGGATGGAACCTGCCAGCGGGTCCCACACGAGAGAAGCCTTGCATAGGTGGGGGGCTCCTGACTTCCCCCGGACCCAGGGCCCCTGCCCCCCCCCCCAAGCGCCACCTGGTGGGTGCTGTTTGCGATCTTGTAAATCCCACCACTGCCGCAGTCTGGCAGGCTCCCTGCCAGGGCCACTGCCCCGGCCACGCCGGCTGGCGGCTGCACAGACCGGGGAGCCCGTCCCTGCCCCATTCTCACCTCGCTCCTCCCTCTGTCCTCGTTCTGCACACGGGCCAGGCTGGGGGTGGACACAGGCTGCAGGGCTGCTCTTGTCCGGAGTGGGGGTGCTGGATGGGGGGCAGGGGCTGCATCCCAGGGGAGACAGGCCAGCCGGCGCCACCCGGGGAGCCTGGGCCAATGGGCCCTCTGGCCTGAGGTGCTGTCCCAGGATTGAGGAGAGTGTGCAGGTCAGAGAAGGAATAGGGGGGGCAGCTGAGGTGGTGGGGAGGTGGGGAGCCTTCACGCCAATAGTGGGGTGCGCAGGGCCAGGGCAGACACGGGAGAGCAAGGCTGGGTAGGGACCCCCCCAATGTGGAACATGGGGTGAGGAGAGGTGTGGCGAGGTGCCCCCAGCGGGGACATCAGGGCTGCATGAGCCTTGGGGTGCCGAGGAGGGTGCAGAGGCCACACCGGCGGGTAGATGGGGGGGCGGGGGGGGGGGAGCCCAGGGTGTGTGGCATGGCCCAGGGTCACCACGGCTGTTGCCTGGGGACAGGCTGTGCCTGTGGCTGGATGCCTGCAGCCCGGCAAAGGTCAGGCTGGCCAGGTTCCTGAGAGGCCGGCTGGCCGGGCCCCGGTCTGGCCCCCAGGTCTGAGGGTGAGGTGGCCCCTTTTCTTAGATCCCTGACGCCGGAGGCAGCTGGGTCCAGCAGGGACTGTGAGCGGCAGGGATGGGGGCGGGGCCTCGGCGCCGGGGAGCCCGGAGGGGCGGGGCCTGAGGCCGGGCTGACTGCCGGTCCCGGGATGGGGTGGGGGTGGGGCAGGCTCCGGAGCGCTGTGGGGCGGCGGGAAGTCGGGGGCGGGGTCCCCTGGGCCGCCCAGGTCCCAGGACGGTCCCAGGACGGTCCGGCCCGCGAGCTGGGACGGGGAGAGGGAGAGCAGCCGGGACGCGAGGGCCGGCGCCGGTGGCCAGGCTGGGGCCGGCCATCACCTGTCTCCGCGGACCGGGCAGGCGCCCTCCCCACTGGCTGCCCTCCGAGCCAGCAGCCTCGGACCCTCCCTGGGCGGGCCGATGCCCCTGCAGCCCGGCCTGGCTCTGCACCGGCTCCTGCGAGGCCGGTTCCGAGCCCGTGTTCACCCCAGGAAAGGGGCGGTGCTCAGAGGGGGCGGTCCCGTGAGCACCGGGCACCGGGCACCGGGCAGGGAGGGGGCCACTGCCCTGGCCCTGCTGCCAGCTCCCTTCTCTGGGGACCTCAGTCTCCCCATCGGTCCTGGGGACCACGCCCTCCCCTGGGCTGACCCTCCCCCGGGATGCCCCTCCCCCGGGGTGACCCTCCTCCCAGGATGCCCCTCCCCCAGGATGCCCCTCCCCCAGATGCCCCTCCCCCGGAATGCCCCTCCCCCGGGATGCCCCTCCCCCGGGCTGTCCCTCCCCCGGGCTGTCTCTCCCCCGGGCTGTCCCTCCCCCAGATGCCCCTCCCCCGGAATGCCCCTCCCCCGGATGCCCCTCCCCCCAGGATGCCCCTCCCCCAGGCTGCCCCTCCCCCGGGCTGTCCCTCCCCCAGATGCCCCTCCCCCGGAATGCCCCTCCCCCGGAATGCCCCTCCCCCAGGATGCCCCTCCCCCAGGATGCCCCTCCCCCAGATGCCCCTCCCCCGGGATGCCCCTCCCCCGGATGCCCCTCCCGGCAGAGACGGCTGTGGGTGTGGCCTCGTGTGCAGAGAGGCCCCCTGAGGGATAGCTGCCCCTGTGCGGAGACAGGGCAGAGCCAGGACGCACCCCTGGAAGGTAGAGGGACCCCACCACCCGGACCTGTCAGTCAGGCATGGGCCGGTCTGAACAGCCAGCCACCCCTCCTGGCGGACGGAACAGCACCCAGGCCCCCCTCCTGGCACCTGCGTCTCCCTCCCCCGTCCCCTAGGCTCACCCAGTCCCCTCCAGCAAGGCTCCACCCGGAGCCCCCAGGGCCTGGCGCCCTGTCCCCTCTCATTCGGACCCTCCTCCGTCCCGGCCCGGCACCCCCTTTCTCCTCCCCCCTGCCCATGCGCGGTCCCCACAGCCAGCACCGGGGCCCAGGGATGCTCGGGGCCCAGGAGGCAGCGCGGGCCTCGGGGCTGAGCTGTGGGACGTCAGGGCCCAGGGTGCACACCTGGACAGCTTTCTGACCTGGGCTGGGTGCAGGGAAAGTCCCACCTCGGGGAGGCCCGGCGGGCGGCGTGGGGGCAGCCGTGAGCGATGCCGGCGGCTGGGACCCCTGCCGATGGGCTCTGGCGGGCGGAGGGCCAGGGCTCCGGCCGCTTCACTGTGGTTCGGGGGTTGTCTCCCGCCGCCCCTCGCAGCCCCATGCTGGAGGAACTTGAGCCGGGCCAGAAAGCCAGTGGCTCCGCGCTGCTGGGCCCTGTGGGGGGGTGGGGGGTGGATGGGGGACGGGGGGCCTCAGTCTCAGCCATGACCCCGCGGTCAGATAGCGTGTGGAGCGGGCCCACGGTAAGCCTGTCTGGGGAGATGGAGGCAGGAAGGGGAGCAGCTGGGCTCAGGGCCCTGGGGACGGAGTGGACACAGGGACCGGTCAGGGGCTGGGCACCAGCGGACAGGTGCCCCTCCCTGGGCTCTGCTCATCGCTGGGGGGCCCAGGAGGGAGGGCAGCCGGGAGGGGCCCCCACCCAGACCCTGGGCACCCCGGGGCCCTCCGGTGGCAGGACATGGGGCTGCGGCCGGGACGCCCCCAGGACGTGACCTTCCCTGCCAGCCCGCCCAGGTCAGCAAGACTCCCAGAAAGAAGCGGCCCCTGGCTGCACCCCCACAACAGGCGGGCCTCCAAACTGCCTTTTCTCTTCATTCTTAGTGGGAGGTGTGGACCTCGGGGGCACCGGTCCCCTCCCTCCACCCCTTTGGGCTGTGGGGGCCGAGCCCGTGCCTCACCAGAGGAGGGCCTGACCCCATGGGGCATGGGGCCCTGAGAGAGTGTGAGTGCTGGACCCGCCTCCTTGGGGGAGCAGGCTGCCAACCCAGCCCACCCCAGACACGCAGAGCCCAGGCCCGAGGCCGGGTGTGGGGGCCCCGCACCCCGGGGGCAGGCCGGTGTGAGGCGGTCTGAGGGGGGGAGAGGCCGGTGTGATGCGGTCCGAGGGGGGGAGAGGCCGGTGTGAGGCGGTCCGAGGGGGGGGGCAGGCCGGTGTGAGGCGGTCCGAGGGGGGGGGCAGGCCGGTGTGATGCGGTCCGAGGGGGGGGGCAGGCCGGTGTGAGGCGGTCTGAGGGGGGGGGGCAGGCCGGTGTGAGGCGGTCCGAGGGGGGGGCCGGCCGGTGTGAGGCGGTCCGAGGGGGGGCGGCAGGCCGGTGTGAAGCGGTCTGAGGGGGGGGCGGCAGGCCGGTGTGAAGCGGTCTGAGGGGGGGGCGGCAGGCCGGTGTGAGGCGGTCTGAGGGGGGGGCAGGCTGGTGTGAGGCGGTCCCAGCGGTGGGGGGGGAGGGGGAGCGGTGTGAGGCGGTCTGAGGGGGGGGCAGGCCGGTGTGATGCGGTCCGAGGGGGGGGCAGGCCGGTGTGAGGCGGTCTGAGGGGGGGGCAGGCCGGTGTGAGGCGGTCTGAGGGGGGGGCAGGCCGGTGTGAGGCGGTCTGAGGGGGGGGCAGGCCGGTGTGAGGCGGAGGGGGAGGGGCAGGCCGGTGTGAGGCGGTCTGAGGGGGGGGCAGGCCGGTGTGAGGCGGTCTGAGGGGGGGGCAGGCTGGTGTGAGGCCGTCTGAGGGGGGGGCAGGCCGGTGTGAGGCGGTCCCAGCGGTGGGGGGGGAGGGGGAGCGGTGTGAGGCGGTCTGAGGCGGGGGCAGGCCGGTGTGAGGCGGTCCGAGGGGGGGGCAGGCCGGTGTGAGGCGGTCCGAGTGGTGGTGGGGGGAGGGGGGGCGGTGTGAGACGGTCTGAGGCGAGGGGCGGGGGTGTGTGTGTGTGTGTGTGAGGCCGGTGTGAGGCGGTCCGAGCGGTGGGGGGGGGTGAGGGGGGGCGGTGTTAGACGGTCTGAGGCGGGGGTGGGGGTGTGGGGGTGTGTGTGAGGCCGGTGTGAGGCGGTCCGAGCGCGGGCCGAGCGCTCAGCGGGTCTCTGTCCCCAGGGGGGCAACAATGCGGGCCACACGGTGGTGGTGGACGGCCAGGAGTACGACTTCCACCTGCTGCCCAGCGGCATCATCAACACCAAGGCCGTGTCCTTCATCGGTGAGTGCCCGCCGCCCGCCGCCCGCCTGGGCTCCTCAGCCGGTGACATGGGCTGGCCTGGCTGTCCCTGCACCTCCTGCTCAGCGAGGCCCGGCCCGCCCCCAGGGGCCCAGCCCGGAGCTCTGACCTGGGAGCCTGCCTGCAGCCTGAGGGGGGCCGGGGGGGATTGGCCAGGACTCGGCCAGCCTGGCCGAGGGAACGAGGGGCCGCTCCCTGAGCTCCCCCGCCCAGGTGCTGAGCAAGCCCATGTGCACGCGTGGGCGAGTGTGCTGTGCGTGTGCACGCTGCTGGTGGAGCATGCCCGCTCAGCTGTGTGCGCATGTGTGAGCATGTGTGTATATATGTGAGCATGTATGTGTACGTATGTGTGAGTGTATGTGTGTGTTCATGTGCGTGTGCATGTGTGTAAGTCTGTGTGAGTTTGTGTGTGTGTGAGTGTGTTCATATACGTGTGCCTGTGTGTGTATGTGTGTGTGAGAGCACGTGTGTGTGAGTGTGAGTGTATGTGTGAGTGTGTGTGTGTGTGTGTGAGAGAGTGTGTGTGTGAGTGTGAGTGTGTGTGAGTGTGTGTGTGTCTGTGTGTGTGTGAGAACGTGTGTGTGTTCATGTACGTGTGCATGTGTGTGTATGTGTGTGTGAGAGCACGTGTGGGTGTCTGAGTGTGAGTGTGTGTGAGAATGTGTGTGTGTGAGAGTGTGGGGGGGCATGTATGAGCGTGTGTGCATGTGTGTTCATGTACGTGTGCATGTGTGTAAGTGTGTGTGAGTTTGAGTGTGTGTGTGCGTGTGTGAGTGTGTTCATATATGTGTGCCTGTGTGTGTGAGAGAGCACGTGTGTGAGTGTGTGTATGAGTGTGAGTGTGTGTGTGAGTGTGTGTGTGAGTGCGTGTGTGAGTGTGTGTGTGAGAGAGTGTGTGTGTATGTGTGTGCGCGAGCATGTGTGTGAGAGTGTGTGTTCATATACATGTGCCTGTGTGAGTGAGTGTGTGTGTGTGTGTGAGAACACGTGTATGAGTGTGTGTGAGAGTGTATGTGTGTTTGTGAGTGTGTGTGTGTGTGTGTGTGTGTGTGCGTGAGCATGTGTGCACAGGCCTGGCTTCCTGCTGTGGGGAGCGGAGCCCGTGGGAAGGCTGAGCTGAGCCTGGCCCGGCGGGAGGTCTGTGCTGCCAGCTCCCTCCTCGCTCCCCCTGCGATTTCCTCGCAGCCCCTGCCCGCCCTGCAGGCCCTGCCCTTTTAGTGCCCCCAGACAGAGCCACCTCCAGGGCCCCTGGCTCTCCCCCCCCTGGTCTCTTCCCCCTCCCTCTCCCTCCCCGCCCCCGCCCCGCCGGCCGCTCTCCTCTCCGGGACAGGCTCTCTGAGCTCCAGTACTTTTCCTCCGGCTCTTCCTGTGCCGGAGCCGCGCTCGTGACTCCTCTCCCACCCTCCCGTCAGGAAGGGGGAGCGCCGGCTGTGCCCAGCGATGGCGATGGCACGGGGCGGCCCTGGAAGGGAGCGGGAGGGGGTGGGGTGGGGCCATGGGCAGGGGGCGGAGCAGGAGTAGACCCAGGCACAGCGGACGCCCCAGCCTGCGCCCTGCCTGGCCGGGCAGGGCCCTGCAGGAAGCCTCTCAGCACCAGTCTGCCCCCCTCACCCCCGCCCCTGCAGGAAGCCAGGCCAAGGAGGCGCCCTGCAGGGTGGGGCGCTTGGTCAGGGCCTTGCCGAGCCCAGGCTGCAGGGTCCGGGAGGGGCAGCTGTCGGTCAGCGTGTGCCGGACTCACACTCAGCCGGCCCCGGGCACGGGGTCAGACGGTGCCCTCCGCTTGCGACACTCCCCGGCCGGCCACCTGCCCGCTCAGGTCGCCTGGCATTTAGTGACCTTTTGTGCTCGGCGTGGCTGCCGAGTGTCTGAGTCACTCCCCCCTGCACTAGCACCATCTCCTCGCTGAGCCCCGCGCCGAGCCGGGGGAGGGGTGCCCCGAGATGGTGGCCTGGCCAAGGGCCTGGGTCCTGGAGGAAGGGGCCAGGACCCCACGGGACCCTGGGACTGGCCCGCCTGCCGGTGCTGGGCTCCACGTGCCAGCCGACCCTGAGGGTCTGGGCCCAGTTCTGGTTCCCAGACCGTTAGACATTAAATAGCCCTGGGGCTTCTCCAGGATCATGTGTGTGCCGTGGTGTGCACCCAGTGTCACCCCAATCATGACACTTGTCACCCCAGAAGTTCCTATGCCATCAGCTGCCCCCCCCCCCCCAACACACACACACACACACACACAGCCCAGCCCCACCATACTGCTCTCTCTGCACATGCTTCAGGCTGGGCTTGTTTTGATTTGTTTGTGGTTTGTTTGTTTGTTTAAATATATATTTTATTGATTTTAGAGAGAAAGGGAAAGGGATACAGAGATACAAACATCAATGATGAGAGAGAATCATTGATCGGCTGCCTCCTGCACACCTCCTACTAGGGATCAAGACCGCAACCCAGGCATGTGCCCTTGGCCAGAATCGAACCTGGGACCCTTCAGTCCACAGGCCAACACTCTATCCACTGCGTCGAACCGTGACCTCCTGGTCCATAGGTCGACGCTCACCCACAGAGCCCCGCGGCCGTGCGGGCTTGCCGTGTTTACATATAAAATACAGACATGCATGCACAGGCCAGAGGCGGGAAGTCCGTCCGCAGTGCTGTGCAGCCTCCCACCATTGTCCCAGGACTTCCCCATCTCCCCCGACGGAGCTTCTGTCCCATTAAACCCTACCCCAGCCCCGGGCCCACCGTTGCTGTCTGTCCCCGTGGGTCTGACTCCTCCAGGGGCCTGTGTGATGGGTCCCCCAGCGCAGGGTCTGCGCTGGCTGTGTCCCTCCACGCGGCGTCCGAGCGGTCCATCTGCGTTGTGGCAGGTGTCAGGCATCTGTCCTCTTCAGTCTGAGTGGCGTTCCACGGCATGGATGGGCCACGTCAGGGTGTCCACGCCTCCCGTGGACACTGCACTGTGTCCACGTCTCAGCGGCTGTGACTGTTGCCCCTGGAACGTGGCCATGCCAATTTCTTTCTCTCTTTTTCAAAAAATATATTTGTATTAGAGGTGTAGTGCACGAAATCCATGCCCTTGGGAGGGGGTGTCCCTCAGCCTGGCTTCGGGCCTCTCACAGTCTGAGGGCCCTCGGGGGGACATGGTCAGCAAACTCATTAGTCAGCAGAGCCAAATATCAATAGCACAACGAGTGAAATTTCTTTGGAGAGCCAAATTTTTAAAACTTAAACTTCTTCTAACGCTACTTCTTCAAAATAGACTCGCCCAGACCGTGGTGTTTGGTGGAAGAGCCACACTCAAGGGGCCAAAGAGTCACGTGTGGCTCTCGAGCCGAAGTTTGCTGACCATGGGCTTAGGCCAGCAGTCAGACATCCTTGGCGCTGCTGCAGAGGCAGGAGAGGCTCCCACCGCCACTGCTGTGCTCCCCGGCCGGGAGACCTGCTTTCGGCTGAGCGCCCCCTGTGGGAGCGCACTGACCACCAGGGGGCAGCTCCTGCATTGAGCGTCTACCCCCTGATGGTCAGTGTGTGTCATAGTCATTCCAGCTTTCGGTCGATTTACATACTAGCCTTTAATTATACACTGAGTGGTCAGATTATGATGATCTCTGAATGCATAATAATCTGTATATCCTATATAATAAAAGGTTAATATGCAAATTGTCCCCTCGACCAGGAGTTCAACCAGCAGGCAGGCCGGCCAACCACCCATGTTTCCTCTCCCTGGCCAGGCTGGCCGGACCCCACCCATACACGAATTCATGCACCAGGCCTCTAATGTATGTATACATACATATACATATACATATACATATACATATACATATACATATACATATATATATATATATATATACTGAGTGGCCAGATTATTATGCGTTCAGAGATCATCATAATCTGGCCACTCAGTGTATAGGGTCGATTTCAGAGAATTGGGGAGAGAGAGAGAGAAACATCAATGATGAGAGACTCATGATTGGCTGCCTCCTACAGGCCCCCTGCTGGGGATCAAACCCACAACCTGGGTCTGTGCTTGTACCCTGACCGGGAATCAGCCTCCTGGTTCATAGTCCGACTGTCAATCCCGGAGCCGCCCGGCCAGGCGGCAGTGCTGCTGTCCGCCGCTGGAGCCCCGAGTCTGGCGTCTGGCTCAGCCTCCTGTCCGTGTGTTGCAGGCAACGGCGTGGTTGTCCACCTGCCGGGCTTGTTCGAAGAAGCAGAAAAGAATGAGAAGAAAGGTGAGTCCGGTCCCACAGGCCCTGGTCCCGGCACCGAGGGTCCCCGGCGGCCGTGCTGGCTGGCGCCCTGTGGGTTTTCTCCGGTGACCGGCCTCGCCTTCGGGGAGAGCTGTGGTTCCCGGGGCCCCTCGGGGCCGGGGGCCGGCGGGCAGTGCCCGGGGCCACGGCCAGGGCGTCCGGCGTGGGAGCCCCTGAGGGTGGCCGGGACAGCCCCCTGAGGCCCCAGGGGGTGGGAGGAGGCAGAGCGAGGCCTCCAGCTGCAGTTTGGGCCTCAGGTCAGGGAGGTGCAGCTCAGACCCTGGGAGCCTGGCCTGGGAACGGGAGAAGAGGTGCCAGCAGGGAGGCCTGCGGGGAGATGGGTGCTGGCGGCTGTGGAGGGTGCCCCTGGTGTGCGGGTCTGGTACCCCCACAGGCAGAGAGGCCACGAGGGGAGGGCCTGTCATTTACCCAGCACTGGGGACAATCCGGTGGCTCTGGCGGGAGGGGGTGCGCCCGGAGCCGCCCCTCAGCCCCTCTGCGTCCGCCCGCAGGCCTCAGGGACTGGGAGAAGAGGCTCATCATCTCCGACCGCGCCCACCTCGGTGAGTGACCTCCCCTGCCCGCCGCCTTCCCAGCACCCAGCGGCCGGGCTCAGCGCTCCAGCCACACCAGCCCGCCCATGTGCCCTTCACACCAGCCGCCCCATGTGCCCCTTCACACCAGCCACTCCATGTGCCCCTTCACACCAGCCGCCCCATGTGCCCCTTCACACCAGCTGCCCCATGTGCCCCTTCACACCAGCAGCCCCATGTGCCCCTTCACACCAGCCCGCCCATGTGCCCCTTCACACCAGCCTCCCCATGTGCCCCTTCACACCAGCCGCCCCATGTGCCCCTTCACACCAGCCGCCCCATGTGCCCCTTCACACCAGCCCGTCCCATGTGCCCCTTAACATTGGATGTCCACCTTCCCATGGAGGCCGGCGCTGTGGGGGGCATTGGGGCCTGTGGGGGGCAGTGGGGCCTGTGGGGAGCAGCGGAGGCTGTGGGGGACAGGGGGCCTGTGGGCAGTGGGTGTGGCTCTGACCCCGGTCTATCTCTCTCGGTGCCGCCCGCAGTGTTTGACTTCCACCAGGCGGTGGACGGGCTGCAGGAGGTGCAGCGGCAGGCCCAGGAGGGAAAGAAGTGAGTGCACCCTGTGGGGCTGGGCCACAAGCTGGGCCTGGGCGTGCCGTGGGCAGCGCGATGGGGGGCACCTGAACCTAGAGCCCCCAGGAGACCACCCCAGGCGTGCACCTGCCGTCTGTCTGCCATGTCACCGGGACCCCCGCGGCCCTGACCCCCGCACAGGGGCCATGCCCACCCAGGCCGGGGAGGTGCCCTCCACAGACCTGTCAGCAGGGGGCGGGACTGGTCCTCACGTTCGCACGCATGGGAACACACACTGGGGCACACATGCTGACATGCGTACACACGCACAGGAGCTAGTGCACACACAGCGTGGCCGGACAGAGGCAGCGGGCTGAGCCAGGGCCAGGGCGGGGGGTGGGGAGGAAACAGATGGGATGGGGTGGTGGACGGGGGGCAGGTGGACTCGGCTGCCACTGCCAGCCCAGTCCTGAGCGTCTGCAGGAGGAGTCCCGTGGCTCCTCACAGCCGGGAGGCCCTGCCCTGGCAACGGGCGGCAATGGGCAGATGGGGTCTGGGTGCGGGGACCGTTCCAGGGGCTCCGTGCTCACCCCCCGCCCCGCCCCCAGCATTGGCACCACCCGCAAGGGCATCGGGCCCGCCTACTCGTCCAAGGCGGCACGCACGGGCCTGCGCATCTGCGACCTGCTGGCCGACTTCGATGAGTTCTCCGCCAGGTACGGCCGCCCCGGCGGGGTGGGGCTGCTGGGGGCTGGGGCCCCGGCAGGCCCGGGACCCGCCGCTGTCCCTCTGCAGGTTCAAGAACCTGGCCCACCAGCACCAGTCCATGTTCCCCTCGCTGGAGATCGATGTGGACGGCCAGCTCAAGAAGCTCAAGGTAAGAAGGACTCCCTCGGGGGGTGCACCCGTTCCGGGGTGAGCATGGGGCTGCGGGCCTTCTTGGGCCACAGGCTCCGGTGGCGGCCGGGCTCACCAGGCCTGGGCCCACGTCTGCTCCGGGGACCTGCCCGGGACGTGCTGGGCTGGAGGTGGTGCTGTCCCAGCCAGGGCAGCAGTGCAGTGGCCCCCCTGCTCAGCACAGAGCCCTTCTGGAAGTTTCCGGCTGGGATCCCTCCTCCCGCCGTGTCTGGGCCGTGAATGAGGACAAGCAGGGCCGTGTAGGGACACAGTCGGCTGGATCAGAGCCATCCAGGGCCTCCCTGGAGCTCCATTACCCCAGCCCAACCCCACCTGGAGGGCTGGGGATCAGGCTCCAGCGGATGAAGTGGGGGACCTAGGGTCACCGAGGGGGCGCTGGGTCTTGCAGACGCCCCGGGGGCAGGCTTGGGGCCAGGCCCCGCTGGGTGGGGGATGTCTCGGGAGAGCTGGGGGTGGGGGCTGCCCGGGCCCCACAGCCGCCCGCCCTCCACAGGGCTTTGCGGAGAGGATCCGGCCCATGGTCCGCGATGGAGTGCACTTCATGTACGAGGCGCTGCACGGCCCCCCCAAGAAGATCCTGGTGGAGGGCGCCAACGCCGCCCTGCTGGACATCGACTTCGGTGCGGCCGGGCGCCCCAGCGCCTGCTCTGTCCTCTGTCCTGTCTGCGGGGACGGGTGTGGCCTTCATCCCTGCCTTCGAGCTGACCGCATCCTCCTCTAACTTAGCGGAGAGGGGAGGCGGCTGAGAGGAGAGGCCCAGGGCCCAGAGATGATGGGCTGGATGGTTAGAGCCGCACCGCCTGCACCTCCCTCCTCCACCCCCCACCCCCCACACACAGCACCGGGGCCCTGCTGCAGAGCCACCTTCCCCTCCTGCCCCCCAGACCCGTGGGGGCCACTCCCCCAGGATGGTCCCTGAAGCCCCTGAGGGCTGTGCGGGGGGAGGGGGTAAATGGGGGGTCTTACCCACCATGCCTTCTGCCTGAGGGCCCCAGGCTGGGTGATCTGGGGGGGGGGGCCAGGCTGGGATGATCTGAGGGAGGGTCCCTGATGGGGTGATCGGGGGGGGGCCGGGCTGGGGTGATCTGGGGGGGGGGCCGGGCTGGGGTGATCTGGGGGGGGGTGCCCGGGCTGGGGTGATCTGGGGGGGGCAGGCGGGATGACCTGGGGAAGGGTCCCTAATGGGGTGATCAGGGGGGGGCGGGCTGGGGTGATCTGGGGGAGGGTCCCAGGCTGGGGTGATCTGGGGGGGGCCGGGCTGGGGTGATCTGGGGGGGCCCGGGCTGGGGTGATCTGGGGGGGCCCGGGCTGGGGTGATCTGGGGGGGGGGCGGGCTGGGGTGATCTGGGGGAGGGTCCCAGGCTGGGGTGATCTGGGGGGGGCCGGGCTGGGGTGATCTGGGGGAGGGTCCCAGGCTGGGGTGATCTGGGGGGGGCCGGGCTGGGGTGATCTGGGGGGGGGGCCCGGGCTGGGGTGATCTGGGGGGGCCCGGGCTGGGGTGATCTGGGAGGCCTGACCGTGTGTGTCTCGCAGGGACCTACCCCTTCGTGACATCCTCCAACTGCACGGTGGGCGGCGTGTGCACGGGGCTGGGCATCCCGCCCCAGAACGTGGGCGACGTGTATGGCGTGGTGAAGGCCTACACCACACGCGTGGGCATCGGCGCCTTCCCCACGGAGCAGATCAACGTGAGTCCCGCACAGGCGACGGGAGGGAGGCCGTGCCCTGGGCGTGCACGTGTGTGAGGCTGTGGGTCTGGCAGTGTGGCCCCTCGTGGCCTGGTGCTGAGGATGTGCGGTGCACACGCGTGTCCATGCAGCCTGCTCCCGGGGGCGCCGCAGGCAGGCGAGCAGGCAGGGCCCCTTGGCTCAGAGAGGGGTCCTCAGGGGCCCCAGCTGCCTGGCCTGGTGTCTGGGGGTCAGAGGACAGGAGGCCCTGTCCTGAGCTGGTGTGTGCGGTGGGGGGGGTGCCAGGTCTGGAAGAATCTGGCAGTGTGGCTGAGCCTGGCCTCGGACAGAGCCCTCTGGCCGCTGCCTGCAGGGCCGAGCCTCAGCGGGGCACCGGGTCCAGGAGCAGGGAGTCCGTGGGGGGGCAGCAGCCAGCGTGGCCCCAGCGGTGCCAGGCTCCGTGCTCCCCAGGAGATCGGCGACCTGCTGCAGAACCGTGGGCACGAGTGGGGCGTGACCACTGGCAGGAAGAGGCGCTGCGGCTGGCTGGACCTGGTGATCCTGCGCTACGCCCACATGGTCAACGGCTTCACCGCGTGAGCGCCTCACCGTCCCCGTGGGCCGTCCACCGGGCTGAACGACTCCCACACCCCCCAGCCCCGGATGCCCAGACCCCCCGGCCCCGGACCCCACACCCCCCGGCCCCGGACCCCAGACCCTCCCGGGCCCGGACGCCCAGACCCCACGGCCCCGGACGCCCAGACCCCACAGCCCCAGACCCCACACCCCCCGGCCCCGGATGCCCAGACCCCCCGGCCCCGGACGCCCAGACCCCCCGGCCCCGGACACCCAGACCCCCCAGCCCCGGACGCCCAGACCCCCCGGCCCCGGACGCCCAGACCCCCCGGCCCCGGACTCCACACCCCCCGGCCCCGGACGCCCAGACCCCCCGGCCCCGGACGCCCAGACCCCCCTGCCCCGGACGCCCAGACCCCCCAGCGCCGGACGCCCAGACCCCCCGGCCCCGGACCCCACACCCCCTGGCCCTGGACGCCCAGACCCCCCGGGCCCGGACGCCCAGACCCCCCGGCCCCGGACGCCCAGACCCCCCGGGCCCGGACCCCACACCCCCCAGCCCCAGACGCCCAGACCCCATGGGGGGCCCCGGACACCCAGACCCCATGGGAGCCCCGGACGCCCAGACCCCATGGGGGCCCCGGAAGCCCAGAGCCCACGAGGCCTGACAGCCCCGAGCACGGGGCCCACAGCCTCCACTGTGTCCCCGCCCCGACAGGCTGGCCCTGACCAAGCTGGACATCTTGGACACCCTGGACGAGATCAAGGTCGGCATCTCCTACAAGCTGAACGGGAAGAGGATCCCCTACTTCCCAGGTACGCAGGGAGGGGCTTCCTGCCCTGGGCAGCGGCACCGGCTCCGCCCCCAGGTCTGCCCCGGGGCCTGGGGAGAAGGGAAGGGCTTGCCCTCCCGTCCCCTCCCTCCCTCCCCCCCTCTCCCACCAGCGCAGAAGCAGCGTGTGCCTGAGCCCTGGCTGCACAGGCCCGCAGCTGAGGGCACGGCTGGGGCTCGGGAGCGGGGGGGGGTGTCAGAGGGACCGGCGGGGGCAGGTGGGAGGACTGGGACAACCCCAGGCCCCGGGGGTCCGCGGGCCCCTGGGTGCCAAAGCCCAGCTCCGGTTAGCAGCCGTGACTAAAACCCCACGAACAGCAGGATGGAATGTGACCTGAGAAAGCCTGCACGCGCTGCGGAAGGCCCGGCTGGGCCCCCCAGCCCCGAAAAGCACGGTTTCCTCCGGCCACGCGCTGTGGAAGGCCTGGCTGGGCCGCCCAGCCCCGAAAAGCACGGTTTCCTCAGGCCACGCGTGTGGAAGGCCTGGCTGGGCCCCCCAGCCCTGAAAAGCACGGTTTCCTCAGGCCACGCGTCTCAGCTGGGTTCTGACTCACACTCAGGCCCACGGCACCAGCGGCTCCTCCCGTGCTGGCCGCGGGCCGCCTCCCTCCCTGTCTGTGTGGACCGACCAGCGACTCCAGGGCCCTGTCTCACCCTACGGAGCCTGGCCTCTGAGAGGGCGCAGAGTGCCGTGTGACCAGGGTCAGGGCCGGGGTGGCCGGCCGGTGCCAGCGTCTTCCATCAGTAACGATGGCTGGCACCTCTGAGCCCAGGGTCCTGTCTGTGGGGCCCTGGAGCGTCTTCCATCAGTAACGATGGCTGGCACCTCTGAGCCCAGGGTCCTGTCCGTGGGCCCTGCCCGGGGAGAGGCGGGCTTAGCTCCTTCAGGAGGTCTTAGCATGCTAAAATCTCAGAGCCACCTCAGCGGCTGAGCGTCAACCTGTGACCCAGGAGGTCAGGGTTCGATTCCCGGTCAGCGCACAGGCCTGGGTTTCAGGCTCGGTCCCCAGTGGGGGGCGTGCAGGAGGCGGCCAATCCCTGCTTCTCTCTCGTCATTGGTGTTTCCACCACTCTCCCTCTCCCCTTCTCTCTGACATCAACAAGAACATGTGTTTTTGTTTTGTTTTTTAATTTTTTTCTAAAAAAATATTATTGATTTTTTTACAGAGAGGAAGGGAGAGGGATAGACTCAGAAACATCGATGAAAGAGAAACATTGATCAGCTGCCTCCTGCACACCTCCCACTGTGGATGTGCCTGCAACCAAGGTACATGCCCTTGACCGAAATTGAACCTGGGACTCTTCAGTCCGCAGGCCGACGCTCTATCCACTGAGCCAAACCAATCAGGGCGATGTTTTCTTAAAATAAAGTCTCAGAGCCACAGAGCCACCAGCCGGGTGCCCGCTAGAATTTCCAAGCGGCGTCTGTGGCCTCCTTACCTGAGTGGGCCGGGGTCGTCCAGCAGAGCCACGGCGAATCCACGTGCAGGCGGAGGGGGCCCGTTTGAAAGGGGTGCAGCCAGTGTCCCAGAACCCCTCCCGTACCCTGAGGAAAGCAAGTGGGACATAGGCACTGAGCCAGGGCTCCCAGCTTCCCAGCCTCTGCCCGCAGCAGAGCGAGGTCTGAGGGGCCTGGCACCCTGTGTGTGTCCCCAGCGAACCAGGAGATGCTGCAGAAGGTGGAGGTGGAGTATGAGACGCTGCCTGGCTGGAAGGCGGACACCACAGGCGCCAGGAAGTGGGAGGACCTGCCCCCGCAGGCCCAGAACTACGTGCGGTTCGTGGAGAACCACGTGGGCGTGGCAGGTGGGTGCCCCGTGCCTGGCGCCCAGCACACTCCCCGCCCCTCCCCGGTGCCCAGCCTGAATGACCTTCCCCTTTCAGTGAAATGGGTTGGAGTCGGCAAGTCCCGGGACTCGATCATCCAGCTGTTTTAGCCGGTGACAGCGGCCACAGCGCGTCCTGGGCCCTCGGAGGCAGCAGCAGGGCCGTGACATAAGAAACAGGAGCAGACTGGGTGGCTTCCTCTCCTCCTGACGCTGTGGGCGGCGCTGACCCTCTTACACGTCGGGACGCTGGCCGCACACACCGCCCGACCCTCCTGTTCACGATGAGCCTGGGTGCTCGGGGCACAGGGACTTGGGTGGCGCCTTCCTGTCACGTGTTGTGTGTCGGTTGGAGCAGGTCAGCAATAAACATCCGGGAGCCACTGAGCGGGTGTGGTCATGCATGCTCCGTTCTCACTCTGTCTTTTATGATTTTTAAAAGCATATATTTTTATTGATTTCAGAGAGGAAGGGAGAGAAACATCCATGATGAGAGAGAATCATGGATCGGCTGCCTCCTGCACGCCCCCCACTGGGGACCGAGCCTGCGAATGAGGCCTGTTCCCTCACTACAGAATCAAATCATGACCTCCTGGTTCATAAATCAATTCTCAACCACGAAGCCACGCCTGCCGGGCTGACTTTGTCATTTTGTTTTGACTTTTATATATATACTAGAGGCCTGTTGCACAAAGATTTGTGAAATAGGCCTTCCTTGCCCTGGCTGCAAAGACCCAGGCATTCCCTCTTGGCTCGGCCCAGAGCCTTCAGTCTTTTCCAATCCAGCGGGAGAGCTGCTCCTGTAGCTCCCTCCACCACCCACCATCCCCCTCATAGCAGGTGTCCTACCCTGCCTGGCCACTCCCTGTCTGTGCATGCAAATTAACCCGCCATCTTTGTTCAGTTAATTTGCATACCCACTCCTGATTGGCTGGTGTCATGGAGGTATGGTCAATTTGCATATTTCTCTTTTGTTAGTGTGTATATTTTTTATTGATTTCAGAGAGGAAGGGAGAGGGAGAAAAATAGAAACATCCATGAAGAGAGAGGATCATGGATCAACTGCTTCCTGTGTCCCCCCACTGGGGATCGAGCCCACAACCCAGGCATGTGCCCCTTGTTTTGACTTTTATTATATTTCATTTTATTTTTTAAAATATATTTTATTGATTTTTTACAGAGAGGAAGAGAGATAGAGAGCTAGAAACATCAATGAGAGAGAAACATTGATCAGCTGCCTCTTGCACACCCCCTACTGGGGATGTGCCCACAACCAAGGTATATGCCCTTGACCAGAATCGAACCTGGGACCTTTCAGTCTGCAGGCCGATGCTCTATCCACTGAGCCAAACTGGTTTCGGCTGTTTTGACTTTTAAACACTAGATGTTATCAGCCATGCTTTGCAGTTACTGGTCTGGGTGACACACGTGTTTGATGTCACCAAGCTGAATGGTTTATTTGCTCAGACCAGCCGGTGTAAGAGGGACTATGGCAGTAAATGTGTTTTCCAAACATTCAAGGGTTTTGCTCTGGTGCCCAAGCCCCTCCCCTGCCCCCTCCACTGGGTGATGGACCCACTCAGCCCACCCGTGTGTCCGCGGGTGCTGCCTGGCCCTGTGGGTCTCGGCGGGTGAACCGAGCGCTGGTCACGGGCTGTCCCACACACAGCCCCGTTATTTATTTACTTATGTTTTAAAATGTCTTTTATTGCCTTCAGAGAGGAAGGGAGGGAGGAAGAGAGAGAGAGAAGCACCTAGAATGAGAGAATCATGGGTCGGCTGCCTCCGCACGCCCGGCATTGGGGATGGAGCCTGCAGCCCGGGCGCGTGCCCTGGCGGGGAATCTAGGGGTGACCTCCTGGTCCAGAGTGGACGCTCAGCCGCCGATGTTCCGTATGGGGGTGCTGAGGGTCCTCGTGGTGATGAGAGGCTCTCTCTGCCCGGGCACCAGCAGCCTGGCCCGGGGGTCTGAGCGGATGCTCTCAGTTCATACGTGGTCAGGACACACAGCAGTGGGTAAGGACACAATTCTGTTGGGCAGGCGGTGCTGTTCTCAGCACCTGGGAGAGCTGCGCTCTTCTTAAATGCTCACACCCCCCCACCCCGACCTGGGCACTGGCCCCGGAACAGTCTCCCACGGGAATGCGCAGAGCACCCTCACCTCCCCCTACACCGGGCCGCCCAGGGTCCTCCTCAGGCAGCCACGCCGCGGTCCGGCCACGGACGGCCCTGGGGTGGACACCCCGGCGGACGCGGCGTCACGTGTGAGGTGCACTCCCACCGAGGCGGCAGCCCTCGTCACCGGAAGTGCATGACGGAGGAGCCGGCTGTGGGGAGGCACTTCCGGGCCAGAGCCCTGGGAGCCACGCGCGCCTCGCGGTCTGTCGGAACAGCCTTCCCCAGGGACGTCCCGGGCGTGCGCATGTCACTCTCCACTCCCGTGATTTTGAACATGAGGAGAAAGGGAGTCATCCTCTAACTCTGGGGGCGTAAACCCAGAGGAACCGTAACCAGTTCCCACAGTTGTTTACCAACAAAATGGAAAGAGGGGACATCCTGCCCCGCCCACGCCGAGGTCGCCTCTACCCTATCACGCGCCGCGCCTCTCGCGAGTCCCGCCGCCAAGCCGCATTCGGCCTATCCCGCGCCGCGCCTCACGCAGGGTCCGCCCCCCGGCTCGAATCTTGCCCGACCGGCCTATCCCGTGCCGCGCGCTCACGGCACCGCCCTCTCGCAGCCCCGGCGCGCCCACTCGCCCTGCTTTTTCCCGCGCCGCGCGCCAGCCCCGCCCCCTGTGCTTTCCCGGCCTATCCGGCGCCGCGCTGCGCCGGAGCCCCGCCCCTCCCCTCGCTCCGGGCCTATGCCCCGCCGCGCCGCACGCGAGGGCTGGCGCGCGTCGGTGACGTCAGGAGGGCGGCCGGGCGCGGACGCGAACTCCCTGGCCTGCGGCGATGCCCAAGCGGGGCTGCCCCTTCGGGGTCGCGGCCCCGCTGCAGCTCAAGGTCCGCGTGGGCTGGAAGGAGCTGGGCCGCGGCGTGTGCTCCGAGCAGTACTCGCGGGAAGTCTACGGTGAGTGCGGCGTGGGGCTTCCTCCCGCGGGGCGGGCCGGGCGGTCCGGCAGGCCGCGCCCCCGGGAGGCCGGGGCCAGCGGGGGGAAGGGGGCCGGGGGCCGGGGGTTGGAGCGGGACGGGGATGCGCCCACGCCCACCCGCGGCGGCCACAGCCCGTACGACGTGTCGCTGCTGCCCCCCACGAGCGGCCTCCGCGCGGCGCCGCCTCCCGCTCGGCCTGCGGGGATGCCGACTTCGCGCTCTCGCCGGCCTGCCGGGCCCTGGGGCCCGAGGGCCGAGCGAGAGGGCAGCGAGGGGGCGTCCTGGGGCATTCAGCTCCCAGAAGCGCCCGTTCCCACGGAGGTGTGCCTCCCTGCCCCGCCCTGCGGCTGCGCCGGCGCCGCCTCCGGGAGCCGGCTCTGCGGGAGGGGCCCAGGGGGAGGGCCGGCGGCCCGGGCCGGCCCAGGCCCTGCAGGCCCCTGCGCGGGCGTCCGGGGTCCGCGGAGGGAGAGCTGAGCTGAGCCCTGCAGGTGAGCGGTGGGCGGGCGGGAGGGAGGTGGGGAGGGGGCTGCCCCGGCCGGAAGCGGGAGGGCAGGACTGCGCGTGGCCGGAAGGTCCCGCTCAGGGTGGTCAGCGAGGGCCGCGAGCCCTCAGAGGCCGCTCCCGGGCGCTGGCGCAGAGGATGCTGTGGCCCGTCCGTTTGGGGTGGTGGGTGGTGGGGGCAGCTACAGCATGGCGCTTACCTTACCGAGAGGGGGAGCTGGGCCCTTAGGAAGCGGCCCTGGTGTTGGTGATGGAATGAGAGAGGCCGCCTGGGAAGACGGGAGACGTTCTCCCCTCCTGCCGTCCCTCCCCAGCCACCAGCGTCCCAGCTGCTCCGCCCTTGTTTGTGCTCGGGCTGTGAGCCCCACTGCTGGCCCAGGCCCAAGCCCAGGCCTCCCCATGTGCGTGCAGGGGTCACAGGGCCCACAGCTGTCAGCAGCCCCTGCATTTGAGGTCCCTGTAATGGTTGTGGCCATTCTGCAGTGAGCCACCCGCTCCCCGCAGCTCCACCCGGCTCTGTTGGGACTCGGGAGGGAGGAGGAAGCCTTTGGGGGGCTGGCCCCTGGCGCCCCATCTTGTGAACGCCCCTGGGTGACTGGGTGCTGAGCAGCCACTTGGGCTCCAGGGTGTCCAGGACCCCTGAGGTCTGGGAAAGGCCTCTGTCAGGAGCCACTGCTGCCAGGCCGGTGCCAGCCGCTCTGCAGTGAGTGAAGGGGATGCACAGGGCGGCGGGAGGCCAGCCCGGAGCCTCCGCCTGTGGACGTGGGGCCCGCAGCTCTGCCAGGGCTGTACAGGGCTGGCTGGAGGGCGCGGGGAGCAGGGGCAGCAGCGAGGTGAAGCCACCTGGAGAGAGGGGGAGGCAGATGAGCAGAGGGACCCAGAAGGAGCCCGGGGCTGGGGGGCTGCAGGTCCGGAGCCTCCCTGTGGCGGGGGGGGGGGGGGGGGGGGGGGGGGCCGGGGGGAGGGAGGCAGGCAGAGTGGGCCCAGTTCGCGGGGAGCAGCGGGGCCTCCACACCTGGCCTGCGGGATGGTGGGGGTCGGGGGTCGGGACGGGCTGCGAAGGTGTCACAGGAGGGCCTTGTCTCGCAGAGAGGACCAGGCAGCTCCTGTTCCGCGGGGCCAAGGCCTACATGGACCACGCGTGGGAGGAAGGCTGCGCCGTGGTTGACCTGCCCGAGTCCCCGAAGCCGGGCCCCATGGAGGCCCCTCGGGCCACACGGGGGCAGATGCTGATCGGACCAGACGGCCGGCTGACCAGGGGGGGCGCCCAGGCCTTCGAAGCCGGTGAGTGGAGCGTGGAGGTGGACGTGGCGGGCCATCCCGCCATCGGGGACACTGCCCAGCGGGGGCCGGAGCTGGGGACCCTGGGAGGCTGCCTCATGCAGTCTGCCCCTGCTGGCACTCAGGCCGGGAGCTGTGATCAGCTTTTTAGCTGCAGGCGGGAGGCAGTCCACCGGCTTCCCCTGCAGCTCCAGATCCTGTCTGAGGGACAGCCTGGTCGTTGGCGTGTCACTGAGCGTCTCAGGCTGTCACCTGTGCTGCTGCTCTTAGTCCCCAGCCCACCCTGATCTGGGTGGGACCCAGGACATGGTCACAATTGAGACCACGGACGAAGGGAAAAGCCGGCCCTTGGGCACGGGCACCAGAGCTGGGGTTCGGTAGCAGGAGCCCACACCCCGGGAGCTCCCCCGTGGAGCAGGGCTGTGCCGGACCTGCTCGGGCCGTGAGAGTCCAGGGCGGTCAGTGCGTGAGGAGGTGAGCCTGTCCTTGGGGAAGCAGTGTCCGCAGCCCTGACCGCTGACCGCTGACCGCTGGCATCTCTCCCTCACAGACGCGCCCGGGGCGGCCTGCAGAGCCTGCTCCTCGTGCGTGCGGGCGGCCGACGGAGCGGCGGCCTGCGGCCAGTGTGAGCGCGCCCTGTGCGGGCACTGCGTGCGCACCTGCGGCAGCTGCGGGGCCGTGGCCTGCACCCTGTGCGCGCTCCTGGAGTAAGTGTCGGAGGGGGCAGGCGGGTGGGCACAGCCAGGGCTGGGTCGTGAGGCCGGTCCGTCACCGGGAAACCTACGTCACTGGCCGGCTCTGTCCCCAGTGCGGCCTGAGGCTGGCCGGTCTGAGGTAGCCACAGCCAGTCCTTCCAGCCCGGCCTCAGGCCGCACGGCTCCACTCAGGTCTCCCCGCAGAGCACCTGGCCCGTGCCGCAGGTGTGCGGGCCTGTCTGTGGGCATGGGCTGCAGAGCAGGACATGGAGTGTGCTCAGCCGCTCCTGAGTGTGTGGGTGAGTGATTCCCTCCAACCCCCCACTCCCCCGCCGCAGCTGTGCTGTAGGACAGTGTTTTTCAACCTTTTTTGGGCAAAGGCACACTTGTTTCATGAAAAAAATCACGAGGCACACCACCATTAGAAAATGTTAAAAAATTTAACTCTGTGCCTATATTGACTATATATAAAGTAATTCTCTTGAATAGGAATCAAATAAACACAAAGAAAGTATTTTATAATTACTTTATTATGAAATATTAAGTAAACAAAATAGTGAAAAATTATAAAATTCTTGTCTTGTCTGCACCTACGGCACACCAGGCAACATCTCTAGTGTGCCGCGGAACAGCGGTTGAAAAACGCTGCTGTAGGAAGACCCGTCTCGGAGCGGGTCCGTACACCTATCGCAGCTTCACCCACGGCCTTGCAGCCAGCCGCGGGGAATCCGGCTGTCTGACGGCTCAGAAAGCTGGGTGGCTCGGGGAAGGACCCAGGCCCTGAGGCGGCTCCCAGGGACGGGACCAGAGACAGGGCTCTGGCCGGTGTGGCTCGGTGGATAGGGTCGCCTGTGGACTGAAGCGTCCTGGATCAAGTCCAGTCAAGGGCCCATGCCGGGGTTGTGGGCTTAATCCCCAGCAGGAGGCAGCCAATCCATGATTCTCTCATCGTTGTTTCTGTCTCCCTCTCCCTTTCTGAAACCAATTAAAAACGTATTTACAACAAGAGAGAGAGACTGGGGGACTCGTGCCATCCGGGTGGAGGCTGAGTGCTGGGAGTTAGCACATACGGCAGCTGACATGGACAGGAGCCCTGCAGGAGGGCAGGTAGAGGGCGGCCCCGGGACTGGAACCTTCCTCCCGCCTGCAGTGTCCTCACCAGACCCCCTGCACCCGCCCCGCCAGCCTCCTTCCCCTTCCCGCTGCCCACAGAACGCCCGCTGCCCGGTCAGCAGGCCCGGGCCTCGTGGCCACACCCAGGCTGGGCTCTCCGCTCTCGGCCGTGAGGCCAGCTGCCGCCCCAGGCTTGGGAGCCAGACCACGGGTCTCTGCCCCCGCCTCCTGCCCCTCGCCAGCTGCTCAGGCAGGGCCCTGGCTTCGGGTGCTGGCTGTTCTGGGGCTCACAGCTCGGCTGCGGGCGGCGGGGGCTGGGCTGGGGGCTGCTTCATGGCTCCCCAGCGAGAACCGGCCAGCTGGTGCTCTGAGTTCTCGGGCGTCTTGGACCCCATGGCCCTCCCGGGTGTCCTGCAGCACGTTGCCAGTCTCCTGGCCTTCCGGGACCTCTCTGATGGGTTTCCCCGCGAACCCTGGGGGTCCTCGCCGTTACCTTACTTCAGTGGTCGGCAAACCGCAGCTCACGAGCCACATGATGGATGTGAGCCATAGTGGCCGGTAACCCTCACTGGACTCCTGGAGGCTCTGAGGGGCCTCCGTCCAATGAGACACACAGGTGGGACCGAGGCAGCTCATTGGCTCTCGGTCCGCATACCTGCCGGTCTTCGTCCTCACTCTCCGGGCGCGAAGTCCGGGGGGGGTGTCGGGTGGTTCCTTCAGAGGCCGCGGGAGGGACCTGCTCCCCCATGTCCCCCAGCCCGGGCTCCCGCACGCTGGGGGCTCCCGTGTCCGGGCGTCATCCCCTCTGTATGTCCTCCTCCTCCCGTGTGTTTACTCCGCACCCGCCCGCAGGGCCCCGTCCTAGCTGTGTCTGCAGCGAACGGCCCATCTCGTCAGGTCTCTGGCTGGGGTAGCACCCCCACACGTAAACGTGGAGGACACACTCAGCCCTGACGCCAGCTCTTCTCTCCTCCCTGCGGTGGTGCAGCTGCAGCGACGTCCACGAGAAAGTGCTCTGTGCCGGCTGTGCCGTGTTCGAGGCCTGAGCCGCGGACCTGCCTTCCCGGAGGTGGCCTCCTGTCGACGCAGAGGGACCTGTTCATGTTTTGTACTGATGACTGAATAAATCCTCTATATTTGGACGAGAGGACTTGCTTATGTTAACAGTCCTGGGGTGCGGCCTCCAGGTCCCGAGACCAGCAGGTGCTGGAGGGGCCATGGCAGAGGCAGGGCCTCCATGCCACTCTGCCAGCTCACAGCGCCCACTGAGCTTCGCGCAAGTGCGTGCCTGGTCACCGAGCGTTACAGGTGGGAAACAGAGGTCAAAGTGCATCACCTACCCCCCCCCCCCTCCAGTCCTGGTGAGAAAAGCTTTGAACCCAGGTCGTCAGACTCCAGAGCCAGTGACATTGTGCCAGCACAGCCCAGGGTGGGGGTAACGTCCAGACTTCTCCTGAGATGTCGCTGTGCAGCCCCTGGGTGGACCCGTTGATCCACACCTGCCCCAGCGTGGGCAGTCGCGGTGTGGAGGACCATCTGTTCCCACTTCCCGCCCCTCGAGGCTGGGGAGGGCAGGTGTTGTGGGGACACAGGAGGGATGCACTTCACTGGCCCTCACTGCCCACAGCCCCAGGCCAGTCAGCAGGCCTGGCCCTGGCAGGACAGTGCCCAGGAGTTCTCTCCCTGTCTCCTGCCCCAAACTGCTCCCCCCAGGGCTCAGGAGGGGGCACCAGATCAGGTCTGCTGTGTCTGTGTCCGTGCCTGTGACCGGTATCCCTGAGGCACCTCCCCGCCCATCGCACCCTTGGCCTGGTCAGCACCCCCACCTGACACCCCGCTCCTTACCCCTCACCCGCCCCTCGGCACCGCTTCGGAGCCTGAAGCTCGGGAGGTGTGGCAGTATTCCTGGTGTTGGCAGAGTGTTTCCTCTCATGGTGACAACACCAAGTGCCATCTTACCGTCTGTCAGCACCCAGCTCGGGGCCTTGAGCACTTTTCAGCCATGCTCCCAGCACCAGACGGTCCTGAGCTCCCGTCCTGCACAACTGACCTGCCCCCATAACCCCCCAGCCCAGCCCCACTGTCCCAGGGACCTCAGCGGGGCCCACCGTGCGGGCACGGCCTTCCGCGCCTGGCTAATTTCAGAGCGATGCGGCCCAGCTGTGGTGCAGCTGTTCGCGTGTCCGTCCGGAGGTGGAGCCTGTCTGGTGCGGGCGGGCCAGTTCCATCATCCCGTCCTCGTCCGGACACCGAGCTGCAGCCACCTGTCCGTCCGGCTGCTGCCGCCGGGAGCCTGGGCTGGTGTCTCTGGGAGCCCCCTCCGGCCCTTCGGGGAGGGGAGCAGAGGTGAGACTGGCCCGAGGGTCCTCGCTGTTCTCCGTGGCACAGGCCCCAGCTGACACGTGGCTCTTCCCTGACCCGGCCTCCCCGAGCTGTGACGTGCTGCTTGTGGTGGCATTGTCACTGCCGTGGTGTGGTCCACGGCCCGTCAAAGCGAGGGAAGAGGGCCACCGAGGCCTGGGCCGCCCCCACCCAGGGCGCCGTAGAGTGGGGGGACAGTGCACACACTCACTCACTGTGAGGAGCCAGGTCCTCTGGGCCCTGCCAGGAGCTGACCAGTGTTTAGGGCTGGGTGGCGGTTCTTCTCCTAGCCACCAGGTGGCGCCCGAAGGCCGCCCGGCCCCCTCCGCCCCGCGTGACCTCCGCCAGCTCTGGGTCCTGCAGGGTCCTTCCCAGCAGTCAGATGAACCCTGGGCATGGGGCCAGGGGACCAGCACACCCCCTCCAGCAAGTCCATGTGACCTGGGAGTCACCGCCCCCAGAAGCCGTCCTGGGAGTCAGGGCCAGGACGGGGTGCTCCTCACAAGCAAAACCAGCCACAAAGTTGAAAAGCCGTTTTATTGGAGTTCGGAGGGGGAGTCTGTAATAGTAAAAATACTAAAGTTGATGTAAAAAAACGCCATGGTGCAGTGCGGTGTCTGGCCAGGCGGGCGGCGGGAGAGAAGCTCCTAGGACAGGACAGGCGCTACAGGGGAGCATGGGGGGGCAGAGGGGGGCGTGGGGGGCGGAGCGGGGCATGGGGGGGGCGGCTCTTCTCTAGATTGGCCCCGACGCACAGGAACAGCGACAGCAACATGGCGACGGGCTCACCGCCTGCCGGCACTCCTGGCCGTCACCGCGGCTGCCGGCCCGTCCTGGTGCCTCCGGGCGGCGGCGACGGGGCAGCCGGGGACAGGGGGCGAGGGGTCCGAGGGGCGCGGGCAGGGGCCACCGGACCCCGAATTGCACGTGGCTGCTGCAGTCCTCAGCGTTCCCACGGAGCCTCGTCCGAAGGCGAGGCCACGCCGAGGACTGGATGAAATAAATTAAGAAAAACCGCAGGACACTCCCTCCGGTGTGGACAGCCGGCCCACGGCCCCGTGTGCTGGGCGCGTGGTTCCTCCATCGCCTCCGGAGAGACGTCCACGGAGGATCGGCGCCGCGGCTCCTGCCGGCCACGGAGGCGCGTCCACTGTGGCCCACGCGGGCCCACAGTGCCACTGGCCTCAGGCCGTGCCGCTGGCCGAGTAGGAGAACTGCGGGAAGTGGGGCCTCCGCTCGCTGTCCACACACTCCATGTTGTCGTCTGCGGGCGGGCGGGCGGGCGGGCAGGGAGACTGAGGCAGGCCCTGAGGCTCCAGCTCCTCCCAACCCTCCGCCCTGGTCAGCACCCGCCAAAGGGGGCCTTTCCGGCCAAGCCCAGGCCCGGGCGGGGACCCTGGTTCTATTGTCGGGGGTGTCAGGGAGGGGGCCCTCACCTTGGTCCGGGGGCGTGATAGTGATCATCTGGGCTGTGAATTCCTCGTCGAAATACCGGGTGTCCGTCTCCGAGGTGACCTGGGGCTTGAAGGGTGGGATGAGCTGCGGGGCAGATGGGGGCGGGGGACGGGCAGGTCACAGACTGGCCTGCACCCCACCGCCACCCCGGGGAGCAGAGCCCACATGCTGCCTCCAGGGCTGTGAGCTGCCGCCCACCCACAACAGGACTCTGGGCGGGAGACTGGGAGAGGGTGGCTGTCTAGGCCCAGGAACCCTCCAACAAGGTAGGGTGAGAGACATCCATGGAGGATCGGCGCCCAGCCCTGAGGGCACCCCGCCAGGAGCTCAGGCACACGCTCCCCCCGGGGACACGGGCGCACAGCCATCGGGAGCGAGGGCAAACGTCCGCCCCAGAGGCCTGGCCGTGAGCAGGCGTGTGCGCGCACAGGCGAGCAGGGGTGGGGGGTGCACCTTCTTCTCGTACACGTCCTGCCACACGATGCTGGCAAAGAAGCGGTGCTGCATGATCTCCTTGGCGTCCTCAGAGCCCCCTCCGAGCCTGTGGGGACATGGCCCGTGAGGCCCCGCCCGCCCGCCCGCTCTCCCGGTGCGGTGCCGGAGCACTGGGCCCTGCCGGCCTGGGATGGCTGAGGGGGACAGGACGCTGGGGCGGAGCTGCCGCGGTGGAGGGGGTGTGCCTGGGCAGGTGGGGGCCCCGGGACCCCCTCGCCCCGGCCGGGCCTGTGCGCGCTGCCCGGCGCACCTCTGCTTGGGGTCCTTCCGGAGCAGCCCGGACAGCAGGGCCTTGGCCTCGGGGCTGAGCGTGCGCGGGAAGCGGATCTCCTCCATGAGGATGAGCTCGAAGAGCTTCTCGTGGTCCTGGTTGTAGAAGGGCAGCCGCCCGCACAGCATCTCGTACATGACCACGCCCAGCCCCCACCAGTCCACCGCCCGGCCGTAGTCATTGTCCTCCAGCACCTGCAGGCGGCGGCAAGGTCACGGTCACCGTCGCCCGGAAGGCACGGGGGGGGGGGGGGGGGAGGCTGAGGGGCTGGGGCAGGGTCAGGAGGGGAGGGGCGGGGCAGGGCCAGATGGGCAAGGGCGGGGCCGGAGGGCTGGCTTGGCTTGGCCGGCAGGCGGGCGGCTGCACCTCGGGGGCCAGGTACTCGGGCGTCCCGCAGAAGGTCTTCATGGTGGCGCCGTCCTTGATGCCCTCCTTGCACAGCCCGAAGTCGGTGATCTTGATGTGCCCGTCCTTGTCCAGCATCAGGTTCTCCAGCTGCGGGCGGCGGGGCCTCTGGTCAGCACCCGCCTCCCCCGCACACACACACCCCGGGCCCGGCCCCCGGCGGGCACCTTGAGGTCCCGGTAGACCACGTTCTTCTCCGAGTGCAGGTAGTCCAGGGCCGACACGATCTCGGCGCCGTAGAAGCGGGCCCGGTCCTCGGGGAACACGCGCTCGCGGGACAGATGGAAGAAGAGCTGCGGGAGGGAGGAGCCTCGCACCCGCGCCCGCCGCCGGGGAGGGCCATCCCTCCCGCCGCCCCCGGGGGAGCACAGCCGCCGGGAGGGACGGGGAGGAGGGACAGGGAGGAGGGACAGGGCAGGGACCGCCGCCCACCTCGCCGCCGTTGGCGTACTCCATGACGAAGCAGAGGCGGTCGTGCGTCTGGAAGGAGTACTTGAGGGCCTGCAAGGGGCACAGGCTGGGACCAGGCCCCCCTCCCGCCGCTCGGAGGACGGGCCATGTGGCCGGGCCAGGGGCCAGTGATCCCAGAGGCTCCCCAACAGCGCCGGCCTCGCCAGGTAAGGGTTCCGGGCACCGCTGCCTCCGCTCCCCGCTCCACCCACAGGGCAGCCTGGCTCAGGACGGCCGTGCCCACCTCACCCACGGGCTCCCAGTCCCTGCGGACGACAGGGCCAGCACAGGACTGAGTGAGGGCCGGGGCCGGCCGGGTGGGGAGGGGCCCCGGCTGTGCACACAGGAGAGGGGCTGCCCTGGCCCCAGGAGCTGGCTGAGCTGGGATTCCTTGTCCCAAACGCCCCCTGGGCCAGTGCCCAGCACGGGCCCTGGCAGGACCCACCGGGCAGACCAAAGGGGGCCCCAGTCACCTGCCCTTCCCACACGGGGCGGCCAGCACAGCGCCAGGGAGCTCCTGCGACCCGGAGGCCTGCCCGCCGCGCCCATGCGGCAGCCAGGAGGCCGGGCCGCCAGTCCTCAGCCCGGGCCCAGGGGCCACGCTCTGCCCGGCGCCCGGCGGCCTGGGGGGGGGCTCACCGTCAGGAAGGGGTGCCGCGAGTTCTGCAGGACACGGTTCTCCGTGAGCGTGTGCGCCACCTCGTCCTGGAAGACGGCCCGTGAGTGCCGCCGCCCCGCCCTGCCCGCCCGCCCGCCCGCCAGCACCACCGTGGCCACGATGCCCCCGCGCCCCCGCGCCCCCCCCCCACGCCCTGCCCGCCCTCGCCCCCGCCCCACCCACCCGCCCGGCAGCACCACCTTGGCCACGATGACCTCCTTCTTGAGGATCTTCATGGCGTAGTAGCGGCCGGTGGCCTTCTCCTTCACCAGGATCACCTTCCCGAAGGTGCCCTTGCCCAGCAGCTTCAGGTACTCAAACTCGTTCATGGTCTGCGGGGCGGGGTAGGTGTGTGTGTGTGTGAGGGTACAGAAATGGCCCAGCTCTGCGCCCCAACTCTGAGCACTGGGGGGGGTGTGTGTGGGAGTGACAGCGCCCAGGCCTGCTGGAACCCCGGCGTCCCTGCCCGCTGGCCCGGCGTCGGGGGCCAGAGGCCGTGCGCACAGGAGGCGGGTCCCAGGGCACCGGCTGCCCGCTGGCCCGGCGTCGGGGGTGAGGGGCCATGTGCACAGGGGGAGGGTCCCAGGGCACCGGGGCGGAGGGGGCCAGAGGCCGTGTGCACAGGGGGAGAGTCCCAGGGCACCGGCTGCCTGCTGGCCGGGTGTCGGGGGCCAGAGGCCGTGTGCACAGGGGGAGGGTCCCAGGGCACCGGCTGCCTGCTGGCCGGGTGTCGGGGGCCAGAGGCCGTGTGCACAGGGGGAGGGTCCCAGGGCACCGGGGCGGAGGGGGGGCGGAGGGGGCGCTCACCACGCGGTGCTTGGGTTTGGCCAGGGACACCTCCATCTCCTCGGCCCCCGAGTTGTCGCTGGGCGAGCCCGACCGGAAGTCCATCATCTCCTCCTCCTGCCTCTTGAGCCCGTCGGCCACGGTCTGGATGGCCGTCGTCCACTCCTCCCTGCGGCGGTCAGGACGGTCTCCCTGACCCAGCAGGCCTCGCCCGCCCCAGCCCCGAGGCCCCGGCCCAGCCCTGTGGCCCCAGGAGGCAGCTGGCCCTGAGGTCTGGCCTCAGCCCAGCAGGACTGCACACCCCTCCCCCCCCCCCCCCCCCCGCCAACCTGGGAACACAGAGAACAAGGGGCCAGCACCCCCCTCCTCGCCCCCCCCTCCCCGGTCCCCCCCTCCGGCCCCGCCCCCCCCCCCCCCCCCGTACCGCTCCTCGGGGGTCTCCACGTGGAAGGTACGCTCGATGACCGTGGTCCACTGCAGGCACCGGATGATGAAGGTGTTGGGCCGGGGCCTCTCGGTCTTCATCAGCTGGCATTCTGGGGGGCGGGGGGCGGCCGGTGAGCCCAGACCCCCGCCCCCGGGGCCTGGGAAGCCCTACCCAGGCCGTGGTGCCTCAGTCCCTCCCACTCAGGCCCTGACTGCCGCCGGGAGAGGGTCTGGGCGCCCAGGAGGGCTGCAGGGCAGGGTGTGAGAGCTCCTGCCCAGGCCGGCCCGTCTCCCCGCCCACGGCCAGCGCCAGGGCGGAGGCGGCGGGAAAGCTCACAAAGCTGGGCAGGCTGGCCTCTCCACCGGGAGGGCGGGCAGAGGGCGGCGGGTGACCCGCCCGGGGGCTGGGAGGCGGAGGTGGGCGGGAGGAGGCGGTCAGGTGGCTTCTAGCCAAGACCCCTTCCCTGTGCTCTGCCCAGAGGCTGGCCCCCAACATCAGGTGGGTGGGTGGGTGATGGGCTCATTGACTGAGCCCCACATGCTTCTCGGGCTGCCGGCTGGGGTTCGGGGTGCAGTGCCTACTGTGGGGGTCCCGCTCCAGGTGTGCGCTCTCCAGCTGTGCTGGGTGCAGGGGTGTGTGGCCCAGCCTGGTGAGCCCAGGGGCTGTGATCCCGGCCTGCCAGCCTGTCTGCACCCACGGCCCGTCATACCCCGTCCTCCACCCGCCCCCCCGGTGGGATGAGGCCAGCTTGCCCAGGCTCAGCCGTACCCCTCTCCCCACCAGAGCTGGCAGAGGCACGTGCAGCACCCGGGGCCCAGGGCTGTGGCAGCCTTAGAGGTGGGCTGGGGGAGCCGCAGGCTCTCCCTGGGGTGACAGGCTCATGCACTCGCCCTGCCCCCCACCCTGCTGGGCTCCCCCGCCCTGCTGGCCGCTCCACACCAGCACCTGCCCCACCAGCCAGGCCTTCGACCCGCAGAACAGCGTGCCTGGGCGCTCAGGGTCACGGGCACAGACACCCCCTGGCCAGAACGACAGCTGGCAGGCCCCCGAGGGGATGTGGAGCCAGCGCCCCCCTGCTCCCGGGCGCCTGGGCCAGGACAGAGCCGGGATCCCGGGGTCACAGACACAGAGCGGGGTCGGGGGTCACAGACACAGAGCGGATCCCGGGGTCACACACACAGAGCGGGTCCCGGGGTCACACACACAGAACGGGGTCCCGGGATCACACACACAGAGCGGGTCCCGGGGTCACACACACAGAGCGGGTCCCGGGGTCACACACACAGAGCGGGTCCCGGGGTCACACACACAGAGCGGGGTCCGGGGTCACACACACAGAGCGGGGTCCGGGGTCACAGACGCAGAGCGGGTCCCGGGGTCACACACACAGAGCGGGGTCCGGGGTCACACACACAGAGCGGGTCCCGGGGTCACACACACAGAGCAGGGTCCCGGGGTCACACACACAGAGCGGGTCCCGGGGTCACACACACAGAGCGGGTCCCGGGTCCCGGGGTCACAGACACAGAGCGGGGTCGGGGGTCACACACACACAGCGGGGTCCGGGGTCACAGACGCAGAGCGGGTCCCGGGGTCACACACACAGAGCGGGGTCCCGGGGTCACACACACAGAGCGGGGTCCGGGGTCACAGACGCAGAGCGGGTCCCGGGGTCACACACACAGAGCGGGGTCGGGGGTCACACACACAGAGCGGGTCCCGGGGTCACACACACAGAGCGGGGTCGGGGGTCACACACACAGAGCGGGGTCCCGGGGTCACACACACAGAGCGGGGTCCGGGGTCACACACACAGAGCGGGGTCCCGGGGTCACACACACAGAGCGGGGTCCGGGGTCACACACACAGAGCAGGGTCCCGGGGTCACACACACAGAGCGGGGTCCCGGGGTCACACACACAGAGCGGGGTCCGGGGTCACACACACAGAGCGGGGTCCGGGGTCACACACACAGAGTGGGGTCGGGGTTCACACACACAGAGCGGGGTCACACACACAGAGCGGGGTCCGGGGTCACACACACAGAGCGGGGTCCCGGGGTCACAGACACAGAGCGGGGTCCCGGGGTCATACACACAGAGCGGGTCCCGGGGTCACACACACAGAGCGGGGTCCCGGGGTCACACACACAGAGCGGGGTCCCGGGGTCACACACACAGAGCGGGGTCCCGGGGTCACAGACACAGAGCGGGGTCCCGGGGTCACAGACACAGAGCGGGGTCCCGGGGTCACACACACAGAGCGGGTCCCGGGTCCCGGGGTCACACACAGAGCGGGGTCGGGGTCACACACGCAGAGCGGGTCCCGGGTCCCGGGGTCACAGACACAGAGCGGGGTCGGGGGTCACACACACAGAGCGGGTCCCGGGGTCACACACACAGAGTGGGGTCCGGGGTCACACACACAGAGCGGGTCCCGGGGTCACACACACAGAGCGGGGTCGGGGGTCACACACACAGAGCGGGGTCCGGGGTCACACACACAGAGCGGGGTCCGGGGTCACAGACGCAGAGCGGGTCCCGGGGTCACACACACAGAGCGGGGTCCGGGGCCACACACACAGAGCGGGGTCCCGGGGTCACACACACAGAGCGGGGTCCGGGGTCACAGACGCAGAGCGGGTCCCGGGGTCACACACACAGAGTGGGGTCGGGGGTCACACACACAGAGCGGGTCCCGGGTCCCGGGGTCACAGACACAGAGCGGGGTCGGGGGTCACACACACAGAGCGGGTCCCGGGTCCCGGGGTCACAGACACAGAGCGGGGTCGGGGGTCACACACACAGAGCGGGTCCCGGGGTCACACACACAGAGCGGGTCCCGGGGTCACACACACAGAGCGGGTCCCGGGGTCACACACAGAGCGGGTCCCGGGGTCACACACAGAGTGGGTCCCGGGGTCACACACACAGAGCGGGTCCCGGGGTCACACACACAGAGCGGGGTCGGGGGTCACACACACAGAGCGGGTCCCGGGGTCACAGACACAGAGCCGGGGTCACACACACAGAGCGGGTCCCGGGGTCACACACACACAGCGGGTCCCGGTCCCGGGTCCCGGGCCGCGCGGCTGTCACTCACGCGCCACGGAGAAGTTGTTGAGGGGCGACTCGCGCTGCTCCAGGTCCTGCGGCCGCTCCTTGTAGCCGATGAAGGTGCCGTCGTTCTTGAGCAGGAAGTAGCGGGGCCGCCAGGTCTTGATGTACTCCCCTGGGAGACAGGCGTGAGCTGCGCTGCCGCCTCCGGGCCCGCCGCAGCCCCCAGGACCCCCGTGCGAGAGCCCGCAGCCCCCAGGACCCCCGGTGAGAGCGGACAGCCCCCAGGACCCCCGGGGTGAGAGCCCGCAGCCCCCAGGACCCCCGGTGAGAGCGGACAGCCCCCAGGACCCCCGGGGTGAGAGCCCGCAGCCCCCAGGACCCCCGGTGAGAGCGGACAGCCCCCAGGACCCCCGGGGTGAGAGCCCGCAGCCCCCAGGACCCCCGGTGAGAGCGGACAGCCCCCAGGACCCCCGGGGTGAGAGCCCGCAGCCCCCAGGACCCCCAGTGAGAGAGGACAGCCCCCAGGACCCCCGTGCGAGAGCGGACAGCCCCCAGGACCCCCGGTGAGAGCGGACAGCCCCCAGGACCCCCGGGGCGTGAGCTCGGACCCCAGTTCCTGCTGCTCCTGTGGGCACTGGACCCAGGGAGAGGGCACGGCTGTGGGAGGCTGGTCCAACCTAGAGGGCCTTCCTGGAGGAGGTGGCAGCCACAGCAGCGGTTCTAGCACTAACCACAGCCACCCGCTGGGCTGCAGGCCAAGAGCTCCCCCAACCCGGGTCCGGCCATTTGTGGCTGAAACAGTCCCTGCAGCAACAGGCAGACCCCGACGGAGGGGACAGGCTGACCCCGGCAGAGGGGACAGGCCAACCCCAGCGGAGGGGACAGGCGGACCCCGGCGGAGGGGACAGGGCGACCCCGGCGGAGGGGACAGGGCGACCCCGGCGGAGGGGACGGGCGGACCCCGGCGGAGGGGACAGGGCGACCCCGGCGGAGGGGACGGGCGGACCCCGGCGGAGGGGACAGGGCGACCCCGGCGGAGGGGACAGGCCGACCCCGGCGGAGGGGACAGGGCGGACCCCGGCGGAGGGGACAGGGCGACCCCGGCGGAGGGGACAGGGCCACCCCGGCGGAGGGGACGGGCGGACCCCGGCGGAGGGGACGGGCGGACCCCGGCGGAGGGGACAGGGCGACCCCGGCGGAGGGGACAGGGCGACCCCGGCGGAGGGGACGGGCGGACCCCGGCGGAGGGGACAGGGCGACCCCGGCGGAGGGGACAGGGCGACCCCGGCAGGGGGGACGGAGCCGGTCTCCCAGTGAGGGGACGGGCCGACCCCGGAGGGGGGGACGGGCGGTGGAGGGGACAGGGCTGACCCCGGCAGGGGGGACGGGCAGCGGAGGGGACAGGGCTGACCCCGGCGGGGGGGG
Organism: Pipistrellus hanaki; assembly: GCF_964339955.1. Classification (NCBI taxonomy): domain Eukaryota; kingdom Metazoa; phylum Chordata; class Mammalia; order Chiroptera; family Vespertilionidae; genus Pipistrellus; species Pipistrellus hanaki. The sequence continues at coordinate 1,414,567 of NC_140503.1, forward strand.
GGACGGAGCCGGCCCTGGCGGAGGGGACGGAGCCGGTCTCCCGGCAAGGGGCAGCCCCACGTGGAGGGAGACCGCGGCCGCCGTGGCAGCACGTGACCCCACCAGCACCGGGGCCGGAGAAGAGACCAGCCCGCACCCGCACCCACACCCGTACCCGCCCGGTCGCCGGGGAGCACGGAGCACCCCCAGCTCGGTGCGTCCGCCGCCCAGGCCTCCGGCCGAGCAGATGTCCTGTGCGCCACGCGGCGACCGTCATTTTTCATGCTGACACGGAGCACACGGCTCATTTCCATTCTGCAGAGCAAGGGCTTTGGGCCGGCGACGGCTCCTAATGAGGCCGCCGCCTCCGCGGGGCGGGGGGGTCCCCGAGCCGGGCCCAGCCAGCCCGGCACAGAGCAAAGCCCGACAGGCCGGCCGCCGGCCACCCGCCACCCGCCCACCGCCTCCGCGGGGCGGGGGGTCCCCGAGCCGGACCCAGCCAGCCCGGCACAGAGCAAAGCCCGACACCACGCCCCGGTGCGGTGGAGGTCCCCGGGCGGCGGGCGGTCACCAGGGGCCCGGGCGTGGCCTACAGGCCCCTCGCCTCCGGACCCGGGGCTGCTGGGAAGAAGGGGCGCAGCCACCCATGGCCTTTCCCAGGGGCCCACCGCAGGCTGTGGCCTGGCTCCAGGAGGGTCCCCACCACCCCGGACACCCGGTGGCCCCCGCCCACCCGCACGGGCCCCCCGCCCACCCCCGCGGCCCCCTGCCCCACCCCATGGCCCCCGCCCACCCCCGCGGCCCCCTGCCCCACCCCATGGCCCCCCGCCCACCTCCGCGGCCCCCTGCCCCACCCCATGGCCCCCCGCCCACCCCCGCGGCCCCCTGCCCACCCCATGGCCCCCCGCCCCACCCCTGCGGCCCCCTGCCCCACCCCATGGCCCCCGCCCACCCCCGCGGCCCCCTGCCCCACCCCATGGCCCCCGCCCACCCCCGCGGCCCCCTGCCCACCCCATGGCACTAGGCAGCTTCTCCAGCCGGTTCCCCGAGCCCCGGGACAGCGGCCGTGGTCGCCCCAGGCCCAGGCCCACACGGCCCCCGCCTGGCCGGCACCCTCCCCACGGCCCGGGTGGACAGCGAGCAGAGCCGGCGGGGTGCACCGCCCACGCCGCGCCCACCCGCCCGCGCCCACCCGCCCGCGCCGTCTGGAGCTGTCGGCCCCTGATGGAGAGCCTCGCCGCCGCCAGCTGCCGCTCCCCGGGACGCCGGCTGCGCGGACGCCGCTGCGCGGGGAGAGTGATGAGCGCGCCGCGCAGCCAGGATCCATCTTGAGGCACCAACTGTGCGGCCCCCACCGCGCCAGCGCCACACACAGGCAGGGACACGTGCCCTGTGCTCGCAGCCCGCACGGCGGGCCGGGCCTCGGTTTCCCCAGTGGGCCTCTCTGGGCCGGCACCTGCCCCCCAGCCACCTCCAGGGCCGGGAAGGTGCTGGCACCCAGAGCTGGGGGGCCCCACAGGAGAGACACCCCACCCGGCTGAGCTCAAAGCCAGGCGCCACCCTGTGGGGCTCCGGTGCAGCCCAGACCCCTCCAGGTGGGGCCGGGGCCTCGGAGGCCAGGCTGAGGCGAGGCTCACAGCCCTTCTCCGCCCCGAGTCCGGGCGGCGGGACCGGGCCGGCCGCGGCCGAGGGTGAATGAGCTCAGCGCAGACCGGCCGCAGGCAGGCAGCCGCCCAGACAGGCAGGCAGAGGCGACACGGAGCTGGCGGTGCAGGAGGCGGCAGCTCTGCCGGCCACTGCTGTCCTCTCGGCCACAGGACACCTGTGAGCCTGCACCTGTCTGAGGCCCTGGGGCTGGCGGGGGGTGGGGGGGCAGACACATCAGGTGCCGGAACCCCCGCTCCGGCACAGACACGGGCAGGCAGCAAACAGGACGCAGCTCCCTAAGTGAGGCCGGCCACCACTGTCCCAGGGGCACCCCGCAGCCCTGCCGCCCACACCCAGCACCCAGCCCTGCACAGGCGCCCCCGCCCGCCGTGCACACACGTCCACGCCCTGCAGCCCCGGGGCACAGCCCGGGACCACCACGGGGCCAGGGACCCCCGGCTCAGCTCCCAGCAGACCGCCAGGCCAACCGGAGCCACAGCTGCCCCGGGCGGCGCTGTGGCAGGTGGGCAGGATGGGGCACTGCGCAGCCCCCCTGCCCCTGCCCGCCCACCGGACTCTCTGAGAAGCCCAGCCCTGGGCGGGCGGGAGGGCAGCACAGCCCGGAGACTGGGTCCTGCCCAGCCACCAGGGGGACTGCGCCCCGACCTACCCCACCCAGCCCCCCGCAGCAAGGGCTCCGGGCCCAGGAGGCAGCAGCCTGGCGAGTGGGGGGGCTCGGCCAGGCCCGTGCTGGGTGGGACCCGGCTGACACTCCTCCGCCCATGGCCCCGCAGCTCCAGGGGTCCCCCCCACCTGGGGGCCAGCTCGGTCCCACAATGCCCCGGGGCTGCAGGACTTCTAGGGGAAAGAGTCCTTGCCGATAGCCCTGACCGGCCACAGCCATCGCCTACGGCCACGGCAGGGCTGGGGCGGGGGCGGGGGGCATCCTGATGCCCAGGGTCAGGTGGGCGGGGGGGCGGGCATCCTGGCGCCCGGGGTCAGGTGGGCGGCCGGGGCGCGTGAGCGGCTCCGGCATGGCGGAGGGTGCGGGCTGCGCGGTGCCGGGAGCCGGCCCGGGGAGCCGGCTGCACGCTCTGCCGCAGTGCTGTGTGCGCGGGCCTGGCGGGGCGCCAGGCGGCCGGCTGCCTCTCCACAGCCAAGTGCACCCAGCAGGCCCGGGGAGCGCCGGCAGCTGACAGCGGCGACCGCGGTCCCCCGCCGACCGCGCAGCCACCGCCGACAGCTGCCGGGCGCCCATTTACCTTCCCCGGCACAGCGAGCACGCGGCCGCCTGACAGCGCCCATCCATCGCCGCCGCCACGGGGTCACCTCCAGGGGCCCCCCTGCCGGGGCCCAGGCGGCTCCCGTCCCGTCCCGTCCCCCCGCGGGGCGCGGGCCATGCCCCGGAGCGGGGGCGAGGGGGGAGGGAGCGGAGGAGAGGAGAGGACAGGACGGGGCGGCAGCCGCTCGGCCGAGAGGGGAAATGCCCCCGTGTGGCTCCCGGCCCTCCCAGGGCGGCTCCCGTCCCTCCCAGGCCCAGGGGGGGGCCGAGCCGCTGTGGACACGCCCGGGACAGACAGCAGGTGCCCCGCCCGCCCCCCGGGGCCTGGCTGCCATGAGCTGCAGGACAGGGACAGTGCGAGTCCCCATGGGGCCGGCCACACCCCGCCCGCCCAGCAGTCCCTCAGAGGCAGAGCCACGCCCTGCACCTAGCGCCCCAGCCTGTCTCCGTGGGACCTCCATCCCCAGCACCCACAGGAACAGCCCCTGCATAGGGAAGTGGGGGGCCGGGCCAGGAGGACCCCATCTCGCAGGGCCCGCGTCCTAGGGATTCTGCTGTAACTCAGAGCCACACCCCCTGCGGGGCGCTCTCTCCCCGCCATCTCTCCCCTGGTGACATGGTGGCCGGCCGTGGGCCCCAATCCCCAGCTGCATCCCCCCAAGTCCCTGGCCACACCCACCCTTGCCACCCCTCACGCCCCCAAACCCAGGCTGGCCGCATGCCCTTGCCCCGGCCCCTCCCCAGCGGAGGGCTCCCCATAGCCCCAGCCCGCCCCCCGCTGAGCCCCTCTTCCCCGCGGCCGGGCGCTGAGTCCGAGGGCGGGAGTGAGGGCCCACACCAGCCTGCAGCCCCAGCCCCTGCCAGCCTGTCCGGGCCCTGCTGGTGGGCTGCCGGGCAGGGCCCGGCGGGCACAGCACGGGCGTGGAAGAGACAGCGTGTGCCCGCTGTGAGGTGACCGGGAGTGGGCAGGTCGGAGGCAGTGGCTCCGGTTACAGGCAGGCTCCCAGGGGGGCAGAGGGGCCGCCGGCGAGGCTGAGCAGCGCCCTGCCCTTGCCACGGCACTTCCAGGAACCAGCCTGATGCAACCCGGGCCTGAGTGCCCGCTGCCAGGTCGGCTGGCAGGCCTCAGTCTCCCTTCTGTCCGAGGCGGAGGGTGGTGGCAGAGGCTGTCCTGGATCTTGGGCCCCCCCTCCTGTGCCCATCGAGTCTGGCCCCGCGCAGGGCAGCTGGGCTGACAGCACCCAGCACCCAGGAAGGAGGCCGGGCACAGGCCACGAGGGGCCACCTGGGACGGACCAGGAGGCAGTGCCCCCCACCCCCACCCCCTGCGAGGCCCGTGCTTCCTCTTTTCTCATATCTGTACATGCTGCTGCTGCTGCTGCTGCTGTTGTTTTAGTTCAGAAAGCGAAAGAGAAACGTCAGTGATGAGAGAGAATCGTGCATCGGCTGCCTCCTGCACGCCCCCCACTGGGGATGGAGCCCAAAACCCGAGTATGTGCCCTGACCAGCATCGAACCCGGGACCCTTCAATCCACAGGCCAATGCCCTATCCACTGAGCCACACCGGCCAGGACCCAGCTTCCTCTTTTGTTGTTTTGAAGGGAGAACAACACACTCACAAAACAGGAAACTCAGCCTCACGCAGGCCGGCCACGGCCACGGCCACGGCCACGGCCAGGTCCTTAGAGCCAAGCCCCCACCTGCTCTAAGGACAGGGGCCTGACTGCCTGCTCGGACCTGCCCTAGGGCCAGTGCCGGACCCTCGGACGTGGGCATTGCACAAGCCGCCCGTGGACCCAGTCACCGCGGGGCCCGGCGGGACAGGGGCTGCCTGACTCTGACGGCCAGGGGTCAGCAGGCTTCCCATGGCCCGAGGAGCCCTCACGGGGGTCAGGCAGCACCGTGCCAGCACGCCAGCCCCGCGGGGCCTCCAGGCAGCTGGCGCTCAGAAGTGGGGTGCACGGCCCCTGGGCCTGGCCCCGCCGTGACTGCTGCCGCTCCACAGGGTCGTGGCTGCTCTCCACCCCTCGCCCCAGGCCCCCAGGCCCCCGACCGAGCGGGGCTGTGAGCAACACCGAGCCTCTACCTCCCACGCGAGGGGCACGGCCCGGCCACGCCTGGGGGTGGGGGGGCCCAAGAGGCACTGCCCGGGTGCCCGGACCTGCGCAGGAGGCCAGGGCGCCCTCCTCTGGCGGGAGCTGGGGAGGCCGGGCCAGGAACGGGCTCAGGGCGAGGCCCAACGAGGACAGACCCACCAGGGGTCCGACCCGGGGCCCCAGCAGCAGGCCCTCCCGGGTGACGGCACACGGAGGCACCGGGCAGCCCACGGTGACCCCTCCCGCAGGGACCTCCGCTCACGGGCTCCCCTCGCACCCGCCACCAGCCCAGTGAGGTCACCCCGGCCCGCTCCTCCACAGGGCCACGGGGCTAGCTGCTGGCCTGCACCACCCAGGTGCCCCAGGCCTGTCCTCTCCAGCTGCGGCCCTGGGTCCCCCTGTCTTGCTGCCCGCCCCCCCCTTTCCTGGCCCCCTGGTCTGGGTGGCCGGTCCCTGGGTGGGCACACACCCTGGGCTCTGAGGTGGGACTCGGGGGCGGCAGGGACAGCGGGCAGGAGGTGGCCTCAGGGCACGCCCCGAACCCGGCGCTCGGACCCGGCCAGGGCCTCAGTGCAGCGCACGTCCAGCCAAGGCCACTGCCCTGCCCGGCTCAGCCAGGCCTCCCCTGACGAGGGCGACCCCAGCCTCTCGAAGCCGGGGGCGCACAGGCAGACCACAGCCTCGGCGCGCAGTAGGGCGACAGCACCCACCGGCCCCCGGGGGCCGCGGTCACGCAGGATGTCCAGCTCACGCCCAGGACGCCGGCCCGTCCCTGGGGACACCCGCTCGGGGCTCAGGAGGCCCCCCCCCCCCCCACAAGGGCGCCTGCCCGCCTGCCCCACCGCAGCGAGCCCCCAGCAGAGGGAGCTCTTTCTGGGACCAGCTCCCTGCTCCCCGTGGGACGCCCGACAGGAGGCCGAGGTGCCCCTGGACCCCACGGTCCCTGCAGGCCCAGAGCGGGCTCTGCCCACAGCTGCTCTGGCCAAAGCAGCGTCCGGACCCTGAGCACAGCCCAGGTCACTCCCCACAGAGGGGCACCCACCACCCACCTCCCCATGGCTGGGGGAGCGGGCCCAGGGTCTGCCCACACCGCCAGCCCCCTGCCCCTCAGCGGGGCCCACACCTCCCCGGGTCTGAAGGGGCCGTGTGCACGTACCGCGTGCGTGCGTGTGCGCGCGTGTGTGTGCGTGTGTGCGTGTGTGTGCGTGTGCGCGTGTGTGTGCGTGTGTGTGTGCGTGCGTGCGTGTGTGCGCGTGTGTGTGCGTGTGTGCGTGTGTGTGCGCACGCGCGCAGGCCCAGGCAGGACGCAGAGGGACAGGTGCTGGCCACGCCCACAGCAGCTCCCTAACCTCCAGGGGAGGGGCAGGGCCAGGCCTGAGGACAGTGGGCCACACCCCCTCTCCTGCTCTGAATCTCCCCCAGGGCCAGACCTGGGACCCTCCCAGCCCAGAGGGCCCGCACCCCACCCGAGAGGCCTCAGGCAGGCGGAGGGTCAGCCAGGGGCTGGAGGAGGAAGCCTGGGAGGCTTGGGGGGGGCCGGGAAGCAGGCCCTTCGTGAACTGCGGGTCAGACCAGGAAGCGTGGCCGGTGCCGGGCTCGGCAGGCCAGCCCCGCTCCCCCACCCGGGCTGCACCCCGGGTCAAGCCCCCCCACACCACACGCCCTACTCCAGGCCTCCTGCCACCCTCCCATCACACAGATGGGAAACCAAGGCCCTCGGGGCCCCATGGACGGGCGTCGGAGAGGGACACAGGGCAGCACCGATCGGAGCCCCTCGGCTGACTCAGGCCGGGCCTTCAGAAGGCGTCACCCTGAGGGACACACCGTCACCCTGACGGGCACACCGCCACCCTGAGGGACACTCTGTCACCCTGACGGGCACACCGCCACCCTGAGGGACACACCACCACCCTGAGGGACATGCCGTCACCCTGACGGACACACCACCACCCTGACGGACACTCCGTCACCCTGAGGGACACGCCGTCACCCTGAGGGACACACCGTCACCCTGACGGGCACACCGCCACCCTGAGGGACACGCCGTCACCCTGACGGACACTCTGTCACCCTGACGGGCACACCGCCACCCTGAGGGACACACCGTCACCCTGAGGGACATGCCGTCACCCTGACGGACACGCCGTCACGCTGAGGGACACACCGTCACCCTGAGGGACACACCGTCACCCTGACGGGCACACCGCCACCCTGAGGAACACACCGCCACCCTGAGGGACACGCCGTCACCCTGAGGGACACGCCGTCACCCTGACGGACACGCCGTCACCCTGACGGACACTCCGTCACCCTGACGGACACACCGCCACCCTGACGGGCACACCGCCACCCTGAGGGACACGCCGTCACCCTGAGGGACACGCCGTCACCCTGACGGACACGCCGTCACCCTGACGGACACGCCGTCACCCTGAGGGACACGCCGTCACCCTGAGGGACACTCCGTCACCCTGACGGACACACCGCCACCCTGACGGACACTCCGTCACCCTGAGGGACACTCCGTCACCCTGAGGGACACACCGTCACCCTGAGGGACACACCGTCACCCTGAGGGACACACCGTCACCCTGAGGGACACGCCGTCACCCTGACGGACACTCCGTCACCCTGACGGACACGCCGCCACCCTGACGGGCACGCCGTCACCCTGAGGGACACGCCGTCACCCTGACGGACACGCCGTCACGCTGACGGGCACACCGCCACCCTGACGGGCACGCCGTCACCCTGACGGGCACGCCGTCACCCTGACGGACACGCCGTCACCCTGACGGACACTCTGTCACCCTGAGGGACACACCGTCACCCTGAGGGACACACCGCCACCCTGAGGGACACTCCGTCACCCTGAGGGACACACCGCCACCCTGACGGACACTCCGTCACCCTGAGGGACACACCGTCACCCTGAGGGACACGCCGTCACCCTGAGGGACACGCCGTCACCCTGAGGGGACACACCGCCACCCTGACGGACACTCTGTCACCCTGAGGGACACACCGTCACCCTGACGGGCACACCACCCTGAGGGACACGCCGTCACCCTGACGGACACGCCGTCACCCTGAGGGACACGCCGTCACCCTGAGGGACACTCCGTCACCCTGAGGGACACTCTGTCACCCTGAGGGACACACCGCCACCCTGACGGACACTCTGTCACCCTGAGGGACACACCGTCACCCTGAGGGACACACCGTCACCCTGAGGGACACACCGTCACCCTGACGGACACACCGCCACCCTGAGGGACACACCGTCACCCTGACGGGCACACCGCCACCCTGAGGAACACACCGCCACCCTGAGGGACACGCCGTCACCCTGAGGGACACGCCGTCACCCTGACGGACACTCCGTCACCCTGAGGGACACGCCGTCACCCTGACGGACACTCTGTCACCCTGAGGGCCACACCGGCCTGCGGGGCAGCCTCCAGCACCTCCTGGCCGGCTCCTGATCTAACATTCACTCAACAAACGTGTGCTGAGGTCGAGAGGCGAGGCCCCAGGAGGGACGGGGAGGGGAGGGGCGGGGGCGTGGCAGGACCGCATGGGGCTCCCACAGGGAGTGGGACCGGGAACAGGAGCGGTGGGCCTTGGGGAAGGGGACCGAGAGGCAGGCGGGAGCCAGGGGCCTTGGGGGGAGCCAGGCAGAGGCCCCTCCGCCTCCTCGCCGCCCCCTCAGGGCCCAGCGAGGGCTGTGCCCCGCAGCTGCCGGGGAGCACTGACGTGACCACACCCTCACGCCAGGCTCTGCAGCCCCGCCCACACTGCCACCCTCTGCTCCACCCTGTGTGCAGCCTCCCCGACACACCGGGAGCTCCTATGCACCCACAAAACCCTCCACGGCACACGCTTTCGCCCCGCCCGGGCCCTGAGCGTGCGAGTTCTCTCCCATCGGAGTCTGAGGTTCCGCTCCCAACAGCCAGTGGGACCCGGGGTGGGGAGGGGGACCCCTCGCCCCATCTGGGGGAGCTGGCGTGAGGGAGCGGGTGGGGGCGTGGGGCCACCAGGACTTGGGAGGGGTGACTGCCAGGGACAGGGTGGCAGGCCTGTCACACACACACACACACACACACCACACACACACACACACACACGAAGGAGGGAGTGACTGCCAGGGACGGGGTGGCAGGCCTGTCACACACACACACACACACACACCACACACACACACACACACACACACACTCACACACACATAGCCTGTCTCACACACACACACACACCACACACACACACACACATAGCCTGTCTCACACACACACACACACCACACACACACACACACACATAGCCTGTCTCACACACACACACACACACACACACACCACACCACACACACACATAGCCTGTCTCACACACACACACACACACACACACACACACACACCACACACCACACACTCACTCACACACACACACACACACACACACACACGGCCTGGCCCTGAGCAGCGGAGGCCGTGGGTGAGGGTGGGGGCGGGGGTGTGGGCATGGGCAGGGGCAGGGCTGGAGGGTGAGGGGCCAGGGCGTGCGGAGGGAGGCGGGGCGGGCACCGGGCTGCAGCCCAAACACGCCCTCCTGGCCCCTGTGCCCAAGCTCTCCCACAGCCATGCCCAGCCCAGGCCCCGGGCGGGCACCGCGCCAGGCCGCCCTGCCCTGCCCTCAGGAGCCCTCGGGCAGTGCCCCGGGCCACAGTGCCAGGCCTGGACCGGCCCCAGCGTCCCCGCCGCCTTCCAGGAAAGCGGGGCGGGAGGCGGCACGGCCGTCCTGCCAACAGGGCCCGCCAGGCGGTCACACCGCCGGCCGCACGCCAGCCGGCTCCCCTCCCACCCGGGGCCCACAGGCCCCGACCCACGGAGCCCCGTGCCCGGGACACCCCCGGCCGCCCGCTCCGGCCCGGAGGGAGCCGGCCCGGCTCTCACCTCGCTTGTGCAGCCAGCCCTCCTTCACGATGGCCACGTCGGTCATGGTGCCAGGGGGCGCTCACGCTCCTCGCCGCAGGTCTCCCCGAGCCAGCACTGCCACAGCCTCTGGGGGAGGAGGGGACGGTGAGGCCGTGTCCGCCCTGGGCCCCTCCTCGGACCCGGGCTCCAGGCCTGGGCCCACCTCCCCGCAGCCTCTGCCCCTCACGCCCGTCCCCGCCACCTGCTCCCTGGGCGGGGCCTCCCGCCCTCCCGGACCCCAGGCCCTGGAAGCTCCCTGGGCACCTCCCTGCCCAGGCCCACCCCCCCACCCCCGTCTCTGTACGAACCACTCACACCCCCCAAGGCCCTCCTGAGCCTGCCGACCCAGCAAACGCCACCTCCTCCAGGCAGCCCCGCACCGGCTGCATCAGCCCAGGGCACTTGACCTCCGACCCCCCGGTGAGAATGCCTGCCGCCCCTATCCCTGGTGTGGCCCCAGGGACAGGGCACAGAGCCCCTCCCTGCCCCCGACTGGGGATGGGAGCCGATCAGACCCAGAGGCAGGGCCAGGGTGGGTGGGTGGCTGGCGCGGGCACTGGGCGCCCTCCCGAAACCCTGGGCCCTCCTAAACCACAGCCCCCACAGCCTGAATCTCCGTCATTCATCGGCCTGTGGGCCGGCACCTCTGGTTTAGCCGGGTCCGGCCTGGGCGCCGGCGACAAAGAGGCTCAGACACGGCCCGTCTGTGGGGAACCCCGTCCAGGGTGGCTGCAGACCCGTAATTACAAGGTCCGGGCGGCGACACACGGGGGGCTGTGTGAACGCAGGACGGACGGACGCCCGCCACGCCGGGCCCACCAGCAGCCCTCTCTGAGCAGACACGCTGGCCATTCATCTCGCATGGCCCTCCCCATTGCTCCCCTGCTGGGCAAACTCCTAGGCACCCCTCAAAACCCTGCCCACATCACCCATTCCGGGTATCCCAGTCCTCTGTGACCCTCCAGACAGGGATTCCAGAGGGCAGGCCCTGGATAGACACCCCCCAGGCCGGGCAGACCCTCGAGGACCCTGGAATGGATCCCAATGTGGGTTTTTAGCCACCGGGGTTCACTGGCCCCCTGTGGCAGGGGCTGGGCACCCAGAGGAGGTGGGTTTGCACTGCCTGAGGCTAAATGCTGATGGGCGGCTGGACCCCCGTCGGACGCCGCAACAGGGAAAACACCCTGTGCCCGAGAACGTGCCCCGTGCTCAGCCAGCCCCGGGCACAGAGCTGAGCCCCAGCCCGTCGGGCACGGGCTCCGAGGACATTGGGTGGGCGTGGCCTGGAGGCAGAGGGTTGGCCTCCGTGCCCCCTACCCCGCCAGGGCCGGAGGAGGGCCTGCGCTGACAGAGCCGGACAGCTGCCGGGAGCCCGTGTGTAAAAATACATCTGTTTGCACGCGGGTGTGCGTCTGTGGACACACACGCAGCGCCGGGCACACAGCACGCGGGCCGGGACCCCTGTGCCCGTGCCTTCGCCGTGACCGCAGGCGCCTGCCGTTATTATAAAATCACAACTTTTCAAGAAGGTGCCCGAAGGCCCTTCCTCTGCCCCGAACACGGGGCTGCGGGCTGTGCCCTGGGCCGGTGGGCAGGAGCCGGGCTGCTGGGACCGGACTGGGCGAGGGGCCTGAGCCGGGCGGGGGCGGGGGGGGGGGGTAAGAGTCCCTCCGGCCCCAGGGCACAGGCCGGCCGATCTGCATCCCGCCCCCCCAGACCTAGCTGCCTCCAGCCCAGCCCCCGCCCACCGCACCGGGAAGCGGCGGGCCGGGAGGCGCCTCCGGTGTGGGCTGCCCGCCCCGGACACCTGGCCCGCGGGGGTGAGGTCTCCCTCCAGGCCCCTCGGACCCGCACCGCGGCCGGCCAGCCGCTCCCGAAGGCCCTGCGCCCCGGGACCCCGGGCGGCTCCGGCCCCGGCGCCCCAGCCCGGCCGCGCCCCTCGCCCAGCCCGGGCCCCGCGGCCGCGGCGCCGCCAAGGTCAGGAGGGACCGGGCCCGCACGGCCCGCCGCACCGCCGGCGCCCGCACTTCCTGCTCGGCCTCGCCCGCCGGGAACAAAGCGGCGCGGGAGGAAATCCGGGCGGACTCACCGGCGCTGCGTCCGCGGGGCGCGGGCCTAGCCGGGCCGCGGCCTCCGGCGCCCGCCGCTCCGCATCCCCGCGGCCCGGGCCGGCGGCGGGCGCTGTCGGCGGGCCTCGCCGGCGGGATCGTGGCGGCCGCGGCTGCGTCCCCGGTGCCTGCTGCGCGCTGGGCCCCGCTCCGTCCGCCGCCCCGCCCCGCGCCGCCCGCCCACATCCGCCTCCGCCGGCGCCCCCGCCCCCGGCCGGGGGGAGGGCAGGGGCCGGGCCGGGCCGGGCGGGGGGGCCCACGACGATCCGCGTGCGCCCGGCCACGCCCTCCGGCCTCAGTTTCCCTGTTTGCTCCGGGAGCCGCGCTCTGGGCTCCGCGCTGCGGCCCCCGGCCGAGCCCCGCTGCTGCCCCGGGGGCGGGGGCGTTGGGGGGCGGGGGCATCGGGGTGCGGGGGCATCGGGGTACGGGGCATTGGTTTGACACTGGAATGCGCCCCGGTGGGCAGCCCCCGGGGGCAGGGGGCGCGCCGCGATGGCACGGAGACCCGGGACCCGCCCGGGCGCCGCGGGGAGGCGGGGGCGGGGGGCCGGAGGCGGCGGCGTGGCGGCTGCCGCAGTGCGGACGGAGGGAGCGCGGCGGGCCGGAGGCCTGTGCGCCGGCCCGGCCCTCCCCGGGGGCTTCCAGGAACCGGCCGCCCAGGAAGGCCGGACACGTGGCCGCGGTGAAAGGGCCGGGCGGGGCGCAGGGGCTGGCGGGGGCATGGCCTGGGCCTCGGTGCCCGGCCCGGTGCCCCGGGCGGGGCGGACGCCAGAGCCGGGTCGGGGCTGAGGCCGCCGGGACCCTCCCTGCCGCCCCCGCCCTGGCCCTGGGCCCCGCTGGCCGCCAGGGGGCAGCCGAGGGACCGGGCAGAGGGACCCTAACTCCCGCAGACGCGCCTCTGACCTCCCGGGCGAGGCCTGCCGACAGCCCTTTGCAGGAGGCAGACCACGTTCTCTCCCAGGGGTGTGTGCTGGGGGAGGGGGCCTTTTGTTCCTCAAGGGTCAGAGTTCAGCGTGGGGTGTAGACACGTCATCAGGGGCAGGGGCAGTCCCACGACCCCCCTCCCACAGAGGAAACAGGCTCAATCTCAGCCTCCGGACGGACAGAAGGACGGACAGCCGGACGCTGGGTGGGGGGTGGGGGGGGCACTGTCTCTCCTGCTGGCGGACACACACTCCTGGGCAAGGGGACTCCCAGGTCCCTCAGGCTGTCCCGCCGGCCCCCCTGGCCGCACCCCATCCATGCGGCTTTCCCAGCGTGACTGTGTGCCCCCAGGCAGCGCCCTGCCTCCAGAGGCCCAGCGAGAAGCCTGGCCTGAGGTCACCCCACAAACGTCCGACTCTGTCCATCCCTCACCCCGCAGACCTTCCTGGGGACCCGGGATGGTCCCTCCCACCCACACTCTCCCCGGAGGGGTTTCATCCCCCGCTTGGAGAGGGCAGGGGGAGGCAGAGGCCAAGAGACTGGGCAGGGGTGGCAGCCAGTGGCCTGGGGGCCCGGAGGGCGCCCTCTCGTGGAAGACGTGGGGCCTGCGGCCGATGGGAGGACTAGCATCCTGGCCAGGAGGCTGCAGAGGTGGCCCAGGTGCCCTGGCTCACTCACTGGACCCTCTGAGCCCCACATCCCACTGGGGGCCACGCCCCGTCCTGTCCGCACCCCTGTGAGCCTGCCCCATGCCGGGCACCCTGTGGACAGGGCCAGCCCCCACCCCCACCCCCTGGGCCTCCGCCCAGGACCCCCTTCCTGCCCCAGACAGGAGGTGGGGCGGCCCAGCCTGTCGCCGGCCGGCCACTCGGCAGCCGCTCAGGTCCCTTGGCCAGATGTTCCCAACAAAAGCGCTGCCTGCTCGCCCGGGAGCGGCGACGCCGGCCCTGTCACCGCAGCTGCCGCCTCGCCCGCGCGGGCTCCTGGCCTCGACCGGCCCCTGGTCTCCGCAGCAGCTGCGGGGCGGGGCCCAGGGCCGCTCCCGGCCAGATGGCCGCCTGGCCCGCGGCACCCACCGGGGCGGCACTGCCCGCACCACTGCTGCCTCCTGTCATCGGCGCCAGAGACCTTGCCGGGCAGGCCGGCATCGAGAGCCGTGGGACCCGCAGCCCGGCTGCCATCTGGGGGCTGCCGGGACAGCGTCTCGAGGCCAGAGGGCTTAGCTCAGACCTGGTGACTGCAGAGGCCAGGCCCTCTCCCTGCGTCCCTCCTCTAGCCCATCCCCCCCGGGCTGGTCTCCAGCTCCTGCTGGCGGTGTCCTGGCCTGCACACCCCTCCGGGCCCCTCGGCTCTGCCAGGGGCCCTGGGAGCACTCTGTCCAGCCAGGTGAGGCGCTCTGCCCGCCCCGGGCCTCGCCCCACCTAGTGCCCCGAGTGGCTGGCCCCCCTCCTGCCTCCCAGGGCTCGGGACCAAGCCAGGGGAGCACGGTGGCAGGTGGGCACCACAGAGCATCGGAGATGAGATGGAGGCGCCAGGACGCACTCATTCTCCAGGGGTGACTGCGGCCCCACTGGGTGCCAGGAGCCGTCCCCGCATGGACACCCCGCACACCGGGCTCTGGAGGTGGGAAGCTGGGCGTGGGCAGGGGGCTGAGCTGGGGTGCCCACTGCTGCAGGCAGGATGGATGGGGGGCCCCGGGGAGGGCTCTGGGGAGGAGCCCGAGTGGCCAGGGAAGGCCCGGTCCCGCGGCTGTGCCCAGGACCTGGAGGTCAGGGAAGCTAAAGGTCACGTGGAGGTTGGGAGGCCAGACCCGGGGGCGGCCCCTCTGGGTCGCTCGGACGGACTTGAACTCCGCTCCCCTGCAGGCGCTGGGACGGGGGGCGGCGGGGCAGTGGGCTGGCCCCCTTCGGGGAGGCTCCCCGATGTGGATGGGGCCACGGGGGGGCCAAGCCGACGCTGCGGGTTTAGGGGGGAGAATGAAGGATGTCCAGGCGGGTGTGAGCTTCTGGCGAACAAGGGCTCATGCTTTTCATGTAAAAAGTGCTTTTCCTTCCCAGACTGTGATCCTCGCGGTGGTCCCGGGGCCTCTGACCGGCCCCCCGACCAAGGCCCGGCTCCAGGCGGCTCTCCCGGCTCCCGGATGCCCCTGCTCTGCCCAGCAAGCCTGGCAGCAAGGGTCCCCCTGCTCCACCCCCGCCCCACTCCAGGCCTCTTTCCTACCCCACTCCTGCCCACCTCCCTGCCCCCCCTGTATCTGGGCCCCCCTGTACCTGGGCCCCCCTGTACCTGGCCCCCCCCTGTATCTGGGAGGTGCAGGTGGGGGTTCAGCAGGAGCCTTCGGTCCGAAACCTGGTGCAGCCATTTGCTGCCTGCCAAGTGGCCATGGGCTCTCCACCTACTGCCCCCGAGGGGTGTAACACCCTGAGCATCTCCCCCGAGGAGGTGGTGGGGCTGAGCTGTGGGCAGCCCCTGAGCTCACGCCCGGGTGGTGATGGGGGAACACTCCCCAGCCCCGGAGTGAGGTCACCTCCAAACCGTGTTTGTTTCTCTGGGCGCAGGACTGGGTGCCCCCTCACACCTCCAGCTCTTGTACCTGGAGCTCGGGGTCCTCAGACACCTCCCCACCTGCGCTGGGTCCAGGGCCATCGGCTCCCCGCCCCCCTCTGCTGGGATGCGCCCTGCCCCAGGCCTGGGCACACAGCTCCCCTGGCCACGAGCTGGGTCCCTGCGAGAGCAGCAGGCCCGGGTTCTGACTCCCAGGTCCAATCCCGCTTGGGCTTTGCAGAGGGTTCCGTTTCATTTCATTTACACAGGGACTCTCAACTGCAGGGGTGTCAGCTTTTCCAAATGTACTACCCCCTCCGCGCCCCGGCCTCCATCCCACAGCCGGCTCCCCGGAGGCGGCAGGAGGCCGGAGTCCACGGGAGGGCGGGTCCTCCGAGGGGTCTCTGAGCAGACGGGCGCGGTGGGGACCCATCGGGCGGGAGGGGGGCGCCGAGAGGGAGCCGGCAAGTATCGCGAGAGACCCCTCCCCGCCGCACCCCGCACCGCCTCCCACCCAGCGCCCAGCGGGCGGCACGCGGGCCGGCCGGGCGGGCGGGGCGCAGGGCAGGGGCGGCGAGGTGACCTCAGCGGCTCCGCTCCGGGAAGCCGCGCGGCCCGCCCCCTCCAGCCCCGCCCGAGTTTCGCTCTCTCCGGGGCGGGCGGGGCCGGCCGGCCAAGTTGGAGGGCGCCCCGCCCGCCCCGCGCCCTCCCCGCCGGGCCCTGCCCCAGCCCCGCGCTCCGGGCCGCCGGGGAGGGCGCGCGGCGCGGGCGGGCGCGCGGCGCGGGCGGGCGCGCGGCGCGGGCGGGCGCGGGGCGCGGGCGGGCGCGGGGCGCGGGCGGGCGCGGGGCGGGGAGGGCGCTCCAAACGGCGAGGGGAGCGCGGGGGGCGGGCGCCGGCTCCGTCCGCCCCGCCCGCCCCCCCGCTCCCCAGGCCGCGCCGCCTTAAATGGGGCCCGCGGCGGCGGCGGCGGCGGCGGCGGCGGCGGCGGCGGCGGCGGCGGCGGCGGCGGCGGCGGCGGCGGCGGCGGCGGCGGCGGCGGCGGCGGCGGCGGCATCTGGCGGCAGCTGGAGGCGCGGACCGGGCGGCGACGGCGCGCGGACTCCGCGTCGGGGGAGCGGCGGCAGCTGCCCGGAGGGAAGTTAGGGGCGCCCCGGCGGGGACGCGTGCGGGTCCGCGGCTGTGCCCCTCCGCCCGCGCCGGACCCGCCCCCCGCGGGCAGCGGCTCCTGGTGACTTTCGGTGGAGTTTTTCCTGCCGGGCGGCTCCGGGGGCGGGGCGCGCCCCTCTGCCCGCGGCCGGCCGGGGAGGGAGGTGGGCGCGCGGGGCCGGGGCCGGGGCCGCCTGGCGCTCACGGCGGCCGGCCGTCCGTCCAGGGGATGCGGGCGGCCGCATGGAGTTCCCGGGCCACGGCGGGCGGCTGCTGGGCCGCCTGAGGCAGCAGCGCGCGCTGGGCTTCCTGTGCGACTGCACCGTGCAGGTGGGCGCCGCGCGCTTCCCCGCGCACCGCGCCGTGCTGGCCGCCTGCAGCGCCCACTTCCGCCTCTGCCTCCGCGACCGGCCGGCCGGCGGCCGCCACGTGCGGCTCGGCGGCGGCGTCACGGCGCCCGCCTTCGCGCGGCTGCTGGACTTCATGTACGAGGGTCGCCTGGACCTGCGCGGGCTGCCCGTCGAGGACGTGCTGGCCGCCGCCCGCTACCTGCACATGGACGACGTGGTCAGCGCCTGCCGGGGCCGCCTCCGGGGCCAGGCCCGCGCGCCCCCGCCCCCGCCGCCCCCGGGGACCCCCGCGCCCGCCGCGGAGCCCGCGCGCCCGCCGCCCTGGCCCCTGCCCGCCGGGACCCCCGAGCTTCGCGCCGCCGCCCCCAAGCCCCGGCTCCCCGGGACCGCGCTCAGGGCCGCCCTCCCCCCGGGGGCGCGCGGGCCCCCTCCCTGGCAGGCCCCGGGGGAGCCGGACCGCGCCCTGGACCTGTCGCTGAAGCCCGGCCGGAGGCGGGAGTCCGGCCGCCCTGCGGTCCTCCAGGCCTCGCCCTGCGGCCCGAGGCAGCGGGGAGCCGGGCCCCTGGTGGGGGGCCAGCAGGACTCCCCGGCGTCGTCGGGGCCGGACGGCGTGGGACCCCTGAGCGCCCCCGGCCCCCCGCAGTCCCCCCGCGTCCCTGCAGCCCGGCGCCTGGCGGGGGGCCTGGAGCCGCTGCCCGCGGGGCTGGGCGGCCCGGGGCCGGAGCGGGAGGCCGCGGGGGACGCGCCCGGCGGCCGCCCCGGCACCTGCCCGCTGTGCGGCCAGCCCCTCCCCGGCGCCCACGCGCTGCAGCGGCACCTGAGCGCCCACTTCCGCGAGCGGGACGCCCGGCCCGCGCCCGGCGCGGCGCCCACCTGCGCGCTCTGCGGGAAGGCCTTCTCCTGCGCCTACACGCTCCGGCGCCACGAGCGCACGCACTCGGGCGAGAAGCCGTTCGCGTGCGGCCAGTGCGGCAAGCGCTTCCAGTACGCGCACAACCTGCGCCGCCACGCCGTGGTGCACACGCGCGAGAAGCCGCACGCCTGCCGCACGTGCGCGCGCCGCTTCACGCAGTCCGGGGACCTGTACCGCCACGTGCGCAAGTTCCACGGCGGCCTGCCGTGATGCTCCGGCCGCTGTGACCGCCGCCATGACCTGGCCGCCGCGCTCACCTGACCGCTGCGGGCCTGCCGTGACCGGGCCGCCGTGACTGCTCCAGCCGCCCCGGGCCTGCCGTGACCGGGCCGCCGTGACTGCTCCAGCCGCCGCGGGCCTGCTGTGACCGCCGCTGTGACCGCCGCCCTGACCTGGCCACCGCGGACCTGCCGTGACCGCCGCCGTGACTGCTCCAGCCGCCGCGGGCCTGCTGTGACCGCCGCTGTGAACCGCCGCCGCGGGCCTGGGCAGCGCTGGGTGCTGTGTAAGGGCCCCGAGGCTGCCCCCTGCGCCCACCTGGTACCCTGTCTGCGACACTGGCTCCTCTCCTTCCAGGTCTGGGGGTGTCACAAGCCCCCCACCCCGAACTGGCCCGGGCACCTCACGTGGGGCAGTCCATGTGCCCTGCCTTGGGGTCCCCCCTGGCCTCCTTAGGGGGCCCTTGTGCATCGGACCCCACTTGGCGAAGGATGCCCATTACAGAAGCTGCCAGCGAGGCCCCTGCGGGCCGTGCCTCTTCCCACTGGAGCACAGGGTCCAGGGCCTGGCCTCCCGGCGGCCGCCGCTGGGCCACCTGCTCACCCCCAGAGGCTGGTCACTTCCAGAGCACAGAGAGTGGCGGGTCCCAGCCCCCACCCCCGTAGACGATGCTGTGTCTGCGGCTGCCTGAGGCCGCCCTCCCTCCCTGCCCGCCTGCTGGCGGAGCACCTGCTGCTGCTGGGACCCTGGCCGTGGCGGCTGCAGCCCCAGGCTCCGGTCAAGCGGGCGGTGGAGCCGCCTGGACTCCGGTTCCCGGGCCGCGGGCCATGCTGCTGGGGTGGACGTGGGGGGCACAGCCCACAGCCAGCAGCTCTAAGTTATTCTCCCTCCTATTTATTCGTCTTCCCGGTCTCGACAGAGCCCGTCCCCCTGCCGGCCCGGCGCCCGTGTGGCACCCCGTGTGGTCCCCCTATGGCTCCCCGTGTGCTGGCCTCCGCTGACGCCTAGCGGCGGGGACCAGGGACGGGGTGACCGCCCTGCCCAGCCCCTCCCCTGCAGAAAGGCCAGTGTGTGCCCACGGGTGTGACGTGCTCCGTGACCCGGTCCCCCTGTGTGTGTGGGGACGGTGCACACGTATGGGGTGTACATGTGTGTGTACGTGTGTGTGGTCATGTTAGCCCGCCAGCAGCGAGGCGGCTGGGGAGGGGCGGGGCCTGGTTCCCGGGTTCCCGTGGGAGAAAGCTGCTTTCTGGGCGAGAAGGGCCCTGAGGGTCAGCCCTGGCCCCCGGTCCCCTGCTGCCCTCACTGTGACGATGAGCTGTGTTTGTATCTATGTGTAAGACGCTGGCGTGTGGGAGTGCGGTGGAGGCGTGTGCAGGCGTGTCTGGGGTGGCACCTGCTGTGGGGTTACCCCGGAGGGGCCGGGCACCCGCTGGCGGGAGGTTTGGCTGCACACACGCCTGTCTGCGCGTCCATCCTATCTCCGCGTCCGTCCTTGTCTGTGGCGACCGTGTCAATAAAGCCCACCGTGGAGACCTCCGATGACCCCGGGAGGGGTGTGTGCGTTTGCAGTGTGTGGGGGCGGGTACCCGGGGGCGTGGGCTCGGCTGGGCTGCAGACTGCTGGCCCCTCGCCCAGGCTGTCCGGCCCGCCCTGAGCCTGGGCTGGGTGCCCTGGGAGGCAGTTGTGTTGGGGGCAGGTGGCCGCTGGATCCTGCCTGGAGGCCTGGGTGGCTCCCTGCCCTGGGGGCTGGGCCTTGCTGAGGGGCCTGGTCCCTGGACCTGAGCTCCCCTCCAGAAGCATCACACTCCTGCCCTCTGCCCCCCCCCCCCGCCTCCTTCTCCCTCCCCCTCCTGCACCTCACTTGTCTCCCGGCTGCCTTGGTTGGGGGGTCCTCAGAGGCTTGGGTTTGGGCCCCTTTTCCTATGGGCCGGCCGGACCTGCAGGGGCCGGAGAGGGGCAGGGGGGCAGACCCCTCACGTGTGTCCCAGCCCAGGCCTGGTGCCAAGGGCAGGGGTCCCCCGAGGTCGCCAGGCCTAGCTGCGTGGGTGCTGGAGGCCCCTGATTCGTGGACCAGCCTCCGAGGCCTCCTGGTCCTGACCCTAAAGGCGGACCTTCCCCTGGGGGTGGTGCCGGCCCCTCCCTCCCGCACCCCCTGCTCCTTGGAGCCACTGTCCTGCAGGGAGGCCCTGCCCGGTCCCAGTTGGTCCGAACTGGGAGGAGGCTGTTGTCATACCAACCTGGAGGGGAGGAGGGCGGGAAGGGGCCCCTGGAGGGGAGGGGCTGACTCGGAGAGGGGCTTCCGGGCCCCCATCCCAGCTGCCCAGCTCTGCCCAGCTGTGCCCACTCAGCTCAGGGCTGGAGCCCCACTCTGGGGCAGGGGAGCCTCTGAGCACCTTCCATGGAGGACCCCTTGGTTGCCTGGTAAACTGAGGCTGCCTGGCTGAGTGGGCACAGGCCCTGGCACTCACACCTGGCCCTCCCGGGGCTGGGGCCCTGCGGGGCAGTCAGAAAGAGCCCACAGAGAAAGCTCAGTCGGCAGAAGGGGCCCCAAAGCCACCCCACCCAGGGGGGGCACAGAGGTGGCAGCCACTGCGAAGGGAACAGGCCGGGCAGAGCGAGCAGTGGCTGCAGGAGCCGGGCAGCTGGCTGGAGGGCAGGGCAGCTGTGGGGGCGGGGGCTGGCTGTGGACAGAAGGCAGTGCAGAGGCCAGCCAGGCTGAGCGGGGGCACACCCGCCCCCCCACACCGCGTGGACCCCAGAGAGGGTGGGGGCAGGGGGGAGGGGGGCAGGGCTGGGAGGGAGCCCCGACTCACCTCCCGGATTGGACTCACAGGATTTTCTTTTCTGCAACGTGAGCAGAAGCTGGTTGAAGAGAACCCGCTCCCAGGCCTCCGGCAGGCACCCCGGCTCGTGGTTCAGGCTCGGCCCAGCTCCCCCTCATGTGTGCATGCAGGCGTGTGTGTGTCTGTGTCTGTGTGTGTGCGCGCGCATACAGTTGTGTGTGTGCATGCGTGTAGGTGTGAGTGCATGCAGGCATGTGTGTATGTGCAGGTGTGTGTGGGGGGGTCCACGCACCCAGCAAGCCATTCTGCACCCACCCAGTGGCCTCCAACTCCGCTCCACTCGGACACGCGCCCAGGGACGGCGCCTGAGCCCACAGGCCGGGGCTCAGCCGGACAGGACCACCCTCCGACCCCACGCCAGCCGCACAGCCAGGGGGCGGCTGAGGGGGGCGGCTCTGTGACCCCTTCCTGGGTTTGACTAATTGGCCGGAGCGGCTCACAGGACGCGGAGAGAGTTACCTCTCAGACCACAGGTTAGTATGAAAGGATGTGGCCTAGCTGGTTTGCTCAGTGGTTAGAGCATCGGCCTGGGACCACAGGCCAACGCTCTATCCACTGAGCCACACTGGGCAGAGCCCATCCGTGCGAATTCTCTGTCTTTCCCCGGCACTGCGTTTTCTCCGTATTCTTCCCCGTGGAAAGGCGCACAGGGAACGCTCTCTGCCCTGCGCCCGCCCAGGGCGCCCCTGCCTTCGGTCGCCCGGCTGTGCATTGTGTGGCCATTTCCCAGGGTCTCCTGCTGTGACTACAAGCAAACGCCTCCCCCACTGCCACCCCTGGAAGGTGGCAGGCCGCCCCAGCCCGTGTGGCTCAGCGGATGGAGCGTCCGCCTGTGGACTGCAGGGTCTGGGTTCGATTCCAGTCAAGGGCATGTACCTTGGCGGTAGCCTGGGTCCCCTGCCCTGGTCGGAGCCGGGGTGGGAGGGTGGGGGGAGACATGTGCAGGAGACAACTAACCAACATGTCTCACTCACATCCATGTTTCACTCTGCTCCTCCCTCCTATTCTCTCTCTAAAAATAATAATAACAATGGTCGGAGAAAGATCCTCGGGTGAGGACTGGCAACGAGAGGAGGGGGCATTCGTGGGCACGTTCCGCACGCCGCTTTCTTTCCGGTAAAAGGCGGTTAGAGACCTTCCCGCCCGCACACAGACACTCCCTTCCCGGACCGGAGGCAGCTGCGCCTCGGCCCGCCCAGCTCGCCATCTCCTGGGGGACGGTCGCCTGGTGGCTCCAGCTTCTGCTGCCGTCAGCAGCCGACAGCCGATGACCTTGATCCCGCGCCCTTCGGCACGGGGGGAGCTGTGTACGGCGTCTTCGTGCCAACGCTGCCCCGGCAGCTGCCCGCCGCTCCCCGTACCTCCCTGCACCCGTGCCCACTGTGCCCACCGCGGTGTGCCCCGAGCAGAGGGCGGGAAGGACACCGGCAGGTACAGCTCTGCCAGGGTCATCTTCGTTCTAAGCCCTTGACTGGTGCTCCCAAGTGCACCGACTTGCAAGTATTCCTCCAGGGGAAAATACTTTTCAAGTATCTTTAAAAAAAAAATACATACATATATATATATTTTTTATTGATATCAGAGAGGAAGGGAGGGGGAGAGAGATAGAAACATTAATGACGAGAGCAAATCATGGATCGGCTGCCTCCTGCACGCCCCCTATGGGGATGGAGCCCACAATCTGGGCCTGTGCCCTTGGCCGGAATCAAACCTGGGACCCTTCAGTCCGCAGGCGGCGGGTGCTCTGCCCACTGAGCCACACCAGCCAGGCCTGCAGTGTCATTTTAATGTGCGCTTCCCTTCCTGCGAGGGAAGGCGGGTGGCTTTTCCTGTGCCCATGGGTCCCTGGGGTTTTGTCTGGGTTTGACTCTTGCTCGTGTCTTTTGCCAACTCTTTCCTGCTGGGCATTTCCATCCCGTGGTAAAGGCCGCCTTCCTTTCTCGCGTTCTCCAGCAGTTCTGCTTCTCGCCATTCGCTGACCCTGGCTGTGGTCCCGCGAGGGATCTAACGTGTTCCTCCTTCGGACGAGCAGCACCTTCTCCCCGTGGCTGCCGGAGAGCGGCCCTCGGTCACAGCCCCTGTGTGTGGTCAGACTTCTCCTTCAGGCTCAGTCCCCTCCTCCCTCGGGGCCAGGCCACACGGGCACCGCCTGGGCCTCAGCACACGTCTGGTCCCCGCAGGGCTGGCCTCGAACCCTCCTCTTTTCCCGCCTCCTTGGCTGTTTGTGCTTCTCGCATTTTCCAGGTGAACTCGGGAGCCGGCTCCTCCAGCTCCAGGGGGGAGGCTGTGCCCAGGCTGGCTCCGTGGCTGAGCCTCTAGGAACCAGGAGGTCACAGGTTCGATTCCCAGCGGGGGCACAGGCCCAGTTCCGGCTGGACCCCCAGTGTGGGGGCGCAGGAGGCAGCAGACCCATGATTCTCTGGCATCACAGATGTTTCTCTCTCTTCTCTTCCTCTCCGCTGTCCATCTCTGCCACAGCTTCCCCCCCAAGCTGCTCCCGAAGCCGGCCGCCCGCAGGCTGCCGGATCCCAAGGGCTCTCCCGTCATCACCTCCATCCCTGCCCCCCACTTCTCAGCAGCGCTTTGCTGGGGGGACTACTGCTTCCAGCCAGCCCTCCCCTCCCGGCTTCTCTCCACCTGCACCCCACCTGCAGGCGCTGTCCTGGGCCGCGGGCTCCCCTTTCATGCCCCCCCCCCCACCACACACACACACACACACACACACACACGCCTGGGGCTCTGGAGTTTGCAGCCCCGGGGCCGGGGTGGGGATGGGGGTGGGGCGGCTGCTATGGAAAGTGCCCGCAAATCAGCGGCAGGTGAGGCTCAGCGCGCAGGTGAGCCTCGACCTATGAACCCGGTGGCGCGGAGGGCTCCATCTCCAGTGGGACGGGCAGGAGGCAGCCGATCCATGATTCTCTCTCGTCATTGATGTTTCTATTTCTCCCTCTCCCTTCCTCTCTCAAATCAATGAAAACATTTTATTATTTATTTAAGAAAGAATGAATTAAAAAAAAAAGGCAAGTGCCGCAGGTCCGGCTGTGGACAGAGGGCGCCCTCTGGCGGCGGGGAGGCCTGCCCTGCTCAGCCCGCAGCTCTCCCGGAAGTCGCCTGCCAGCGGCGCATGCGCACTGCTCCCTCCGGCGCGCTCCTCGGTCACGTGGGGCAGAGGCGCGCGGGCCGCCTTGGGAAGTGCCCCCGGGGAACGCGAGCCGGGGCCTCGGGTTCCGCTTGGGTGCGGGGCGGGCGGTCCCCTGCGGAGGCCTCCGCGGCGCTGCTGTGCGGCCGCTGTCGGTCCGGGGCCGCCCGCCCCGGGGGAGCCGCTGGAGGAGCCCGGGTCGCTCCCGGCCCGCGGCGCTGCCTCCCCGCCGGGCCACCTGCTGGCCTCCCCCGGGCGGTGGCGCGGAGGGCGGACCTGTCCGTGTGCGTGTCCAGCGGCGCCCGGCGCTGTCACTTCCTGTTGGAGGCGTGGACAGGGGCGCTCCGAGGAGTTATTTGTTCTTATTGATTTCAGAGGAAGGGGGTAGAGAGAGAGAACATCCGTCCTGAGAGAGGATCTTGTGGGGAGAGTTGGATGGAGCCGCAGCCGGCCTGTGCCGGGACCTCCTGGGCCAGAGGCCCCGCTCCGCCCGGAGCCTGGCCGGAGGGGCCGGGGGCGGCGGGGGCGGCGGGGGCGGGGTGACCAGGGCACGGCGGCGGCACCGAGGCGGAGGGACCCGAGTCCGGACGGTGCGCTAAGGCCTGTCCTTATGCCCCAGGCTCCTGCTGCCCGCCAGCCCGGCCTCAGGGGGCGCTGCCCGGATCCCACCGCCGCCAGTGTCCGCACGTCTGCTGACCGCTCAGGCCCAGCGGGGAGACTTGGTTTGGTCCCACCGGGCTCCACTGGGCCTGGGCGGGAAGGCGGTGCAGCGGGGGCACGGAGGGTGCTGGAGGCAGCGGGCGCAGGGGAGTCTGACTCCTCAGGCCCAGCACGGCGCCCCTGGAGGGAACCCCTGCCCTGGGCCTGCACTTCCCAGCCAGCCTGACTCAGTGGATAGAGGGTCAGCCCTCGACTGAAGGGTCCCGGTTCGGTTCTGGTCCAGGGCCCGGACCTCAGTTTTGACATGGGGCGGAGGCAGCTGGTTGATGATGTTCCTCTTCACCCCCTCTCCCCTCTTCTCTCAAAAAATCAGTAAAAACATTGTTTTTTAAAAAACAAAAAGCAGCATGTCCCGGTGCCTGCTTCCCACAGGAAGCCACTTTCTGGAGGCGACTCCAGGACGGACCCCTTCCCCCCGCCCCCATCGGCTCTGCCTCCTGCTCTCCACCACCCCTTCTTCAGGGCAAGCGCAGCTGCATGGACCTGCTAGATAGAGCAGCTAACGGCTTCCTTAGCTCTAGTGCGGGTGGGCGGGTGGATGGTGATAGATTAAATAGAGAAGATAGCTGGATACCGGGATGGCAGGGCACACACAGGCTTTATTGGAGGGAAGGGTACCCCTGCCGGCTGCTTCCACAGAGCGGGGTGGAAGAGAGCGAGCGCCAGGGTACAAGCACCTTTAAGGGAGGGAGGAGAAGGGACGGGGCTTAGGGCACTCAGCACATGCTGATTGGTGATTAGGGACCTAGGGACTTAGGAATGGTGGGAGGGGGGGCTTAGGGTGTTTGGCAGGTGCTGATGGGTGGTTCAGAGCTCAGGAATGTCTGGCCGCAGGTGGGGTTTACGTCTGTCCATCAACTGGAGGAAGGGAGGATCTATCAGATGGATGGGAAGACGGATGGACGGATGGATGGATGGATGGATGGATGGATGGGTGGGTGGCTAGTGCAGTGTTTTTCAACCTTTTTTGGGCAAAGGCACACTTGTTTCATGAAAAAAATCACGAGGCACACCACCATTAGAAAATGTTAAAAAAATTTAACTCTGTGCCTATATTGACTATATATAAAGTAATTCTCTTGAATAGGAATCAAATAAACACAAAGAAAGTATTTTATAATTACTTTATTATGAAATATTAAGTAAACAAAATAGTGAAAAATTATAAAATTCTTGTCTTGTCTGCACCTACGGCACACCAGGCAACATCTCGCGGCACACTAGTGTGCCGTGGAACAGCGGTTGAAAAACGCTGGGCTAGTGTATCTGGGAGAACTTTGGCCTGGAGCAGCAGCCGTTCTGGCAGATGCAGTGGGGGAGGGGTCCCCGGAGCCAGTTGATGGGTTTGTTTTCTCCCCAGAAAGGAGCCTGGAGGCGCATGTCTGTGAGAGCGGCCGGGTGTGGGGTTTGGGGGTGTGGGGCCACCGTCCTTTTCTCCTGGCCACGGAGGTTGCCACCCCTGCTCCGGGCTGGGGGAAGGGTAGTGACAGGTATCTATTTCTTTAAAATATTTTAAAATATATTTTTATTGCTTTCAGAGAGGAAGAAAGAGGGAGAGAGAGAGGAACATCAATCATGAGACAGAGTCATGGATCGCTGCCTCCTGCGCGCCCCTCCCTGGGGATGGAGCCCACAGCCGGGCCTGTGCCCTGAATGAGAATCCAACCGTGACCTCATAAGTGGAGGCTCAGCAGGAGCCAGCAGGCGGGCCGTCTCTTTCCGCGCGGAGAGAAAATTCCCAGACGCTCCCAGTCGGCTATGGCCACAGCTCACTGGCCAGAGCCACCCCCTGTGCCCCGGCAGCAGCACACTGAGTCCCGGGTGTTGGGGGGGGGGCGGGAGTGGGGGAGGGAGGGAGCCTAAGGACGCGGCCGCCCAGCGTCTCGGCTCTCCCGCCTGCCTCTCCATGGCGCCCACCGGGGAGTCCTGCTTCCCCCTCAGCAGTCAGAAGGGCGACGCTGGCCCGCACCCCTCGCCCAGCGCAGCCGTGTGCCTGCCGCCCGCTGGGTGTGGGACCTGCCCCCCTTCAGGGCAGCACCCTCCCGGAGAGGCAGCCCCTGCTGCTGCAGAGACAGCTCCCGGCTGGCGGGGGGCTGGCACTGTTCCCGGAAGCGCAGCCTGATGCCTGAGCCATTCCCGGCTCCGTGGGGGACCAGTGCTGCTTAAAGGGGCTGAGGGGGGTCTGTGCTGGATTGCCCCCCTCGGCCCCCACGCTGCTGCGCGAGTCCTAGGCAGAGACCTGATGGGGCGGAGGAGGGGTTAGGTGGCCTCGGTCCGGTTCGCCCGGTGACAGGAGAGGGAGCCGGACACACCCCTGGGAGGGATTTGAGACTCGGACAGAGACGCAGGTGCCATGGTGCAGCCCAGGACCCGGCACCACCCGCAGCCTGAGCCGGAGGAGCAGGAAGGGCCCCGCCCAGTGGGAGCAACGCCCCGGGCACCTGGGCTTCTGACTTCAGAGCGGGAGAGCGGGAGGCAGCTGACGGTGTTCCTCATCGTGTTCCTAACTCTCCCTCTCCCTTCCTCTCCGTGAAAAATCAATAAAATAAAAATTAAAAAAGAACGGAGAGAGCCGAAACCGGTTTGGCTCAGTGGGTAGGGCGTCGGCTTGCAGACTGGGCGGTTCCAGGTTTGATTCCATCGGGGGCATGTGACTTGGTTGCGGGCACATCCCGGGTTGGCGGGGGGTGGGGGGGGTGGGCGGGGGAGGTGTGGGAAGCGGCTGGTTGATGTTTCTCATCAATGTTTCTGGTTCTCTGTCCCTCTCCCTTCCTCTCTGTAAAAAATAAAAATATATATTTTTAATAATACTAATAAAGAACGGGAGAGAGCTGGCCGTGGGCCCGTAGTTGAGCCTGGACCTATGGACCGGGAGGTCAGGGGTTGGGGCACATGCCCATGTCACCAGCTGGATCCCCAGTGAGGGGCGTGCAGGAGGCAGCCGATCCATGATTCTCTCTCATTGTTCTTTCTATCTCTCTTCCTCTGAAATCAATAAAAATATTTTTTTAGCCGAAACCGGTTTGGCTCAGTGGATAGAGCGTCAGCCTGTGGACTGAAGGGTCCTGGATTCGATTCCGGTCAAGGGCATGTACCTTGGTTGTGGGCACATCCCTGGTAGGGGGTGTGCAAGAGGCAGCTGATGGATGATTCTCTCTCATCGATGTTTCTAACTCTCTATCCCTCTCCCTTCCTCTCTGTAAAAATTTAATAATAATAATATATATATATTTTAAAAGAATGGGTGAGAGGAAGATGCCCACTGTGGTCCTTGCTGCAGACCCCTCCCCAGATGAGCCCAGCAGCCAGGGACCAGCTCGCTGGGCAGCAGCATCTGGTGAGTGGGAGGCCGGCGGGGGACAGTGACCGGAGGCCTTGGTGTGGGACCTGCTAGTGAGGCGCCCTCATCTGAAGAGACACGGAACCCTGGCCCAGACCCTCCCTGCCCTGGCAGGAGGCATCAGACCTGCCTAGCAACCAGGGCACAGTCCCCCCCTCCCCTGCCACCTGCCCCCCTGCCCTCGTTGGGACGGGGTGTGTGTGGGGGAGACAGGCAGGGAGAGGCCTGGCCTTGTGGGGCGCAGTGTTGGCGGCCAGAGGACACGGTTTGCCTTCTGCGTCACCCCAGCAGGGAGGTGCCCCAGATCCTGTGGGACAAGGGGTCTGACGTGCCCAGGGCCCTGCACCGGCCTCAGCCGCCTCGGAGCTGTGCCACCTCGGAGCTGTGCCCACTCCCCGGTGTTTCTGAAAGGGGGGCTCTTAGGGTAGCAGCCAGGACAGGGTGCCAGGAACCTTGGTGGTCAGAGCCCAGGGTGGCAGAGAACAGAGGTCACCCTGCGGGGGCGTTTTTGCAGAGTGGGGGGCGGGCAGTGTTAGGGAGCGGGCTGGGTGGTCCAGGAGGCTGTGAGGGGTGTGGAGGAGGGCCAGGGGCGGGGGAGCGGGGGTGAGGATGGGCCTGGGACGGGGTGGGGGCAGCGGCTGGGGCTGAGGGCTGCACTGCTGCATCTCTGTCCTAGTCTCCGTCCCCAGCCGGCCAGGGTGCCGGGCCCAGGGCTGGGCACAAAGTGGCCTGAACGTGGCTCAGCAGAGACGCCCGGCCGGGCTCCATGGGCTGAGCGTCACCCTGGGCGCCGGAAGGTCAGCGGTTTGACTCCCGGTCAGGGCGCACGCCAGGTTATGGGTTTGGGTTTGGCCGCGGTTGGGGTGTGTATGGGAGGCAACTGATTGATGTCTATCTCTTCCTCCCCCCCCCCTCTCTAAAATCAATTAAAAAATAGAAAATGGAAACAATTCCATGAACTCTTTGAGCTTCTAGCCCCTTCCGATGCCTGCACATCCGGGCCCTGTGTCGGCCGGAGCTGGGACTACAGGGTGGGGGGCCTGCAGAGGGCACAGGGGCTCACCCCCAGAGGGAGGGGCCTCCAGGGGACAGGGCAGGTGGAGGCTGGGGGTGGAGGCTGGGTGGGGAGGCTGGGGGGGGAGGCTGGGGGGTGGAGGATGGGGGCAGAGGATGGGGGGAGAATAGGGGGTGGAGGATGGGGTGGAGGCAGGCAGGGCGGGGAGCAGGTGCACGGGGCATGCGTGGTGGGGCTGCAGCAGAAGCCGCGTGGGGACCCGGAGGAGGAAGCAGCCGCCCGGGCCCAGCTGGCCCATGTCCCGCCAGCCTGCAGACAGCGGCCACTGGGGTGCAGGTGCCGCCGGGAGGCTGCGGCCCGGGGCCCCTGGGCAGAGGCGGACCGGCAGCCTGAGGTGCTGGGTGTGGGGCGCAGCCAGGCGGCTGAGGGATGGGGCGGGGGCACAGGCCGCTGTGGGTCTGAGGCTCGCTCCCAGCGTCCGGCGCCGGGGAGGCGGGTGGACAGCCGCCGGGCTCTGCGGAGGAAGCCCAGGGGTTAGCGCTCCCAGCGGGTCCCCGTCCCCCCAGGCCCCTGCACCGCCTGGGCGGGTCTGTACCGGAGCCCCTGTCCCGGGCCTGCGCCCCGGAGCCCGCCGGCGGGAGGCGCCCTGTGTCCCCCCATCCATGCCCCCTCTCCCTCTCAGAGTCACTGGAGAGACCTGGGGTGGGAGTGAGGGGAGAGGCGCCTCCTCCATCCTCCCCGCCAGCTCCCTGTGGATCTGGGGGCGCCTTCCTGCTGGGGGGCGGGGGCGGGGGAGGCTGCTGGGATTTCCACGGGGAGCTGGGCTGGGAGAGAGCTGATCTCTCTCTCTCTCTCTCTCTCTCTCTCTCTCTCTCAAATATTTTTATGTCAGAAAGGAAGGGAGAGGGCGAGAAACGTCAGTGATGAGAGAGAACCATGGATCACCGCCTCCTGCACGCCCCTCACCGGGGATGGGGCCTGTGCCCTGACTGGACCGGAACCGGGACCTTCTGGTTCATGGGTGACGCTCAGCCACGGAGCCGCGGGCCGGGCCGGGCCGGACCCCTTTACATGCTGAGTCTTCCTGCTGTGGGGGGCGGGGGCCTGCACCCCCCTCCCTCCTCCAGCACCCCGCCGGCCTCACTCCGAACAGCCCATCCTTGTCGGGGGACTGTAGGTGGAAACCGCTTCCTAATTGCCTCTCTTCCTTCTAACCACCGGCCAACATTTTATTTTTATTACTGTTATGTTTTTGTTCATCCTCACTTGAGGGTAATTTTCCCATTGATTTTAAGAGTGCGTGTCTGTGTGTGTGGGGGAGACATCTGTAATACTTTCAACAATATATTTAAAAATTAAAGGAGAGAGAGAGCCCTCGCTGGTCTGGCTCTGTGCACAGTGTCAGCCTGCGGACTGAGGGGTACCAGGTTTGATTCTGGGCAAGGGCACATGCCTGGGTTTCGGACTCAGTCCCCAGGAGGCAGCCAATCAATGATTCCCTATCATCATTGATGTTTCTATCTCTCTCTTCATCTCCCATTCTCTCTGAAATCAATAAAAGTATATTTAAAAGAGAGAGAGAATGTGTGTGAAAGGGAGGGGAGGATAAGTTACCCCAGTGGTCAGCAAACTCATTAGTCCACAGAGCCAAGTACCAACAGGACAACAATGGAAACTTCTTCGGAGAGCCACATTTTTTAAACTTAAACTTCTAACGACGCTTCTTCAACACAGACTCGCCCAGGCCGTGGTATTTTTCGTGGAAGAGCCACGCTCAAGGGGCCGAAGAGCCGCATGTGGCTCGTGAGCCGTGGTTCGCTGACCACTGAGTAGCGTGTCTGGCCTGGACACAGCCCCTCTGGCAGCACCAGCGGGCCCCGGCCGAGGGCCCCCCTCCTGCCGCGCCATCCCCGCACAGGGCGCTGATTCTAGAGCTTCTGCTCGGCCGTGACCTGCGGGCTCCACGCCGGAGGACTAGATGAAATAAATTAAGAAAAACCGCAGGACACTCCCTCCGGTGCGGACAGCCGGCCCACGGCCCCGTGTGCTGGGCGCGTGGTTCCTCCATCGCCTCCGGAGAGACGTCCACGGAGGATCGGCGCTGCGGCTCCCGCCGACCACGGAGGCGCATCCACCTGTGGCCCACGCGGGTCCGCCAGCACTGGGCACCGTGAGGCCTGTGCAACTTGCCGCCCAGATGCAGGCGCCGCCTGGACGGGCAGAGCAGACCCAGCGGGTGTGGACGGAGAGCAACCCGGGCCTGGCCGGCGCGCCCCGGGGACTCACAGTGGTCTCTGCAGCCCTGGCCGGCGTGACTCAGGGGATAGAGCGTCAGCCTGCGGACTGAAGGGTCCCGGGTTCAATTTTTGGTCAGGGCACATGTCCTTGATCCCCAGAAGGGGGTGAGCAGAGGAGATAGCTGGTCAATGATTTTCATCTTTGATGTTTCTATCTCTCTCCCTCTCCCTCCCTCTCTGAAGTCAATAAAAATATATTTTTTAAGAAGATGGTTCCATGCCGGGACTGGTTTGGCTCAGTGGATAGAGCATCGGCCTGTGGACTGAAAGGTCCCGGGTTCGATTCTGGTCAAGGGCATGTACCTTGGTTGCGGGCGCATCCCCAGTAGGGGGTGTGCAAGAGGCAGCTGATCGATGATTCTCTCTCATCGATGTTTCTAACTCTCTCTCCCTCTCTCTTCCTCTCTGTGAAAAATCAATAAAATATATATTTATAAGAAGATGGTTCCAATATAACAATATCTATAAATGCAGCTGTAACACATTTAGAACATTTGCTGACTTATTAAAATTTTCTAACTAGGCTGAAACTGGTTTGGCTCAGTGGATAGAGTGTTGGCCTGCCGACTGAAGGGTCTCAGGTTCGATTCTGGTCAAGGGCATGTTTGAATGGATGGATGTTTCTCATCGATGTTTCTAGCTCTCTATCCCTCTCCTTTATTCTCTGTAAAAACCAATAAAATGTATTTAAAAAATAATAAAATTTTCTAACTAGACAAAAACTATGTCACAGAGGACATTAAAGCAGTGTTAACAATCTATATATCTAAATGTATAAAAGCCTAAGCAACTATTGCAATTGGTCGCTATACTACCCACTGACCACCAGGGGGCAGACGTTCAATGCAGGAGCTGCCCCCTGGTGGTCAGTGTGCTCCCACAGCCAACCTCCCCACAGACCCTCCTCTCAGCGGGCTGGTTCTGATCCGCCCTGAGACTGGGCGGGAGACCCGGATAGGCCTGGGTCTCCGTCTGGCTGAGGGACGCCACCCGTGCACGAGTTCGGTGCTCCCAGCCTCTCGTGTAAAATAAGCCTGAGACGTGAAACAGACCGTTCGTCTGCGGACGGAAATAAGAGGCGCTTTGCTGGGTAACGGTGAGCTCAGTGGCTCACAGGCGTTGGTGGGGCTTTTGCAGACCCGCCCAGCCTGGCAGACAGAGCGCCGCCTGCGGACTGAAGGGTCCCGGGTTCCAGTCAGGGCACACACCTGGGCTCCTCCCCAGTGCGGGGGGAGCAGGAGCAGCTGGTCCATGGCTCTCTTTCATCATTGATGTTTCTCTCTCTCTCCCTCTCCTTTCCTCTCTGAAATCTGGGAAGAAAATTAAAAAAAAGTGGGGCCTACACTCAGCTCTGAGCCTGGCCATGCTCCCTCTGGCAGCTGAAAGAGCGGGCTATTAGAAGTATGTGTGTGTGTGTGGGGGGGGGGGGAGGCCTGGGGGGGTGCCAAGGCCTGGGGGGTGCTGAGGCCTGGGGGGGCGCTGAGGTATGAAGGGGGAGAATGGAGGCGGGGGGAGGGGGCATTGAGCTAGGAGCAGAGGGGCAGGAGCATGGCTATTTGGTCTTTATTTTTACTTTTTCTTTTCCTTCATCCTCACCAGAGGATATTTTCCCATTGATTCCTATTTTTTAATGTATTTTTGTTGATTTTTTAGAAAGGAAGAGGGAGAGATAGAAACATCAATGATGAGAGTCACTGAAATCCTGCCTCCTGCACGCCCCCTACTGGAGATCATGCCCACAACCTGGGCATGTGCCCTGCATGGCCCGAATTAAACCATGGCCTCCTGGTTCATAGGTCAATGCTCAAGCACTGAGCCACACCTGCAGAGCTCCACTGATTTTTAGAGAAAGTGGGGAGGGAGGGGGGAAGAGGGGAGAAACATTGATGAGGGAGACATCAACTGGTTGCCTCCTGCACACATCCCAACTGGGCCGGAAATGGGGCCTGCAACTGAGGTATCCTTTGACCGAGACCTTCAGTCCCCAGGCTGACGCTCTGTCCGCTGAGCCACACGGGCTCTTTGTTTTCAATCACAGTTCACATTCGATCTTATGTTGTGTCAGCACCGTTCGTTCCCGTCTGGACTTCAGACTCGCTCCCGTGGCTATGAGACCATCCGTGTTCCTCACTGGGTGGTGTGCAATCTGTGGGCCAGTTTGGGGGGCGGGGGCTGTGGCCTCACTCCTCCTCCGTCTCCCCTGCAGGTTCCCGGCTGGATCTGCCTCCTCCTTACTACCCCCCTCCCTGTGGCTCCAAGTACCCCCGCACCTGCCCCCGGGCTCCATGCTGAACCCCCAAACAGGCCCGGCCTCAGCCCTCTCCATCCCTCTGGGCCCAGCCCTGAGCCTGGTCCCTGCACACCTGCTCTCCGGGTTCCCACGACAGCAGGGGGTGCAGGTGGCCACTGGGCACCGCCCTGCCCCCCCCCCCCCCCCCCCCCCCCCCCCCCGCCTTCCCCGGGAGGAAGGTTGGGTCCTGGCAGCTGGAAGTTGCAAAGAAAGAAAACAGCTTCTTTGCAGGGCCATTTGCCACGTGGACAGGCGCTGAGAGTCCCGGGTGGGGCTGTCCCGGGCCTGCGGGAGAGATCAGGCCATCCCCGAGCTGGGCCAGAGCTGGGGACACCCCCACCCCCACCCCCACCCCCACCCCCACTTCTGACGCACCGGGAAGCCAGTGGGAGTGGCGGGTGGGGCTACCCTGAGGTCTGGGGGCAGACTAGGAATACCCAGCCTGGCCCCTCCCTCTCCTGGCCTCTGGCCAGACACCTGACCGCTCCCCTGCCCCCCCTCCCAGTGCTCCCCCCAGCCTCCCCGCCCGGAGCGCCCCCGCGCCCCGCTCCCTGCAGGCCTCCACGTCACACTCCTTCCCGGGTCCTTGGAATGGGGTCCAAACTCCTGGGTCACCTGGTGCAGGCCCCCCCTGCCCTCCCTCCACCCCCGCGCCCCCCACCCAGCAGTCTGGGTCCCCCCCACCCCCCTCCGCCCCCCGCAGGTCTTCCTCGTGAGCCCGCAGGCCCCCGCCCAGGACCCACTCCCCCCACAGGTGGGGCTCACACTCAGGTCTCCCCAGGGCCTGGCCCAGGGCGACGCCCGTGGCTGCTGCCCCAAGGCCGGGGGAGGCGGCCGGGAGGGGGCGCGGTGGCCGGGAGGGGGCGCGGCGGCCGGGAGGGGGCGCGGTGGCTGAGGAGGCGGCCGGGAGGGGGCGCGGTGGCCGGGAGGGGGCGCGGCGGCCGGGAGGGGGCGCGGTGGTCGGAGGAGGCACAGTGGTCCGGAGGGGGCGCGGCGGCGGGGGGAGGCGGCCGGGAGGGGGCGCGGTGGTCGGGAGGGGGCGCGGCGGCCGGGAGGGGGCGCGGTGGCCGGGAGGGGGCGCGGTGGCCGGGAGGGGGCGCGGTGGCCGGGAGGGGGCGCGGTGGTCGGAGGAGGCACAGTGGTCCGGAGGGGGCGCGGCGGCCGGGGGAGGCGGCCAGGAGGGGGCGCGGTGGCTGAGGAGGGGCGCAGTGGCGGGCGCCGGGCGGCCGGAACGCTCCGCGCTTCCCCTGCCCAGTCTCCCCGGCGCCTCGGCCGCCCCCGGACCGCCCTTCGCCTTCGGGCTCACCCCCGCAGCGACCCCGGGCGGCGCCTCTCCGCGTCCACACCCGTGGGAACCCCTCGGGCTCCCCGGCACCGGGCTCCCCGGCACCGGACACCCCGTGTAGCGCCCATCGCGGGGCAGAGCCGGAGGACGCACCGGGCCCGGGGAGCCGGAGGAGCCGGGGCGCGGGCGGGGGCGCAGGAGGAGGGTCCGGGCGGGCGGACCGCGCCTGCCCTCCACCCGCACCCGGCGGCCCAAAGGTGAGGGCAGGGCCGGCTCCCGGGCGCGGTTAGCGCTAATCCGCGGGCCCGGGGCCAGGAGCGGGCAGCTGGACGCCTGTGCCCTCCGCTCGGTCCGCGGGGCCGGCGGGGCGGGGGCTGGGAGGGGCGGGCCTGCGGCCGGGGCGGGGCGGGGCGGGGGCGCGGGGGCGGGGGACGCGCTCACCTGGAGCCCGGCCCGGCCCGACCGGAACGCCTGGGGGCGGGGCCAGGGGCGAGAGGGGCGGGGCCTGACGAGATGGGCTTGGCCTGGGGCGGGCGGGGCGGGGCCTGGCGGAGGGCGGGGCGGGGCCTGGGGCCTGGGGCGGGCGGGGCAGGCGGGGCCGGCGGGCGCCCGCAGACGTCAGGGACCCGCCGCGGGAGGCCGCCGCCGCTCGGCCGGGCTGCGCCGGGCTCCGCGCGCTTCGGGCCGCGCCGGGCAGGTCCTAGGTGGCGGCCCGGGCACGGCGCTCGCCGGCCGGACGGGAGGCCGGGGCCGAGCCGCAGGTAAGACGCGCCGCCTGCGCCCGCGGCGGCCGGAGCCTCTGCCGCCCGCACCTGTGCGCCCGCCCGGGGGCCACGCGGGCAGGGCAGGGCTGGGGCGGGGGCCGGGAAGGGGCCGGGGCCGGGGCAGGAGCAGGGGCAGGGCCGGGGCAGCGATCGGAGCCCCCCCTCGGGCTGGACAAAGGCGGGTGCGGGCCGCGGGCGCACCTGGCCGGGCCGGTCCCTGCGCCACGGAGACGGCAGGTCTGCGCCAGGCTGGGCGGGGCCCCGGGCGCGTCTCCGCGGCCTGGGCAAGGGCGCGGGCCCGGCACCAGCTCGCCATGGCGCCGGGAGCGCTGATTCAGGAGCCGGAGCCCTCCTCCCCCTCCGGCCCGCGCTCCTGCCGCCGCCGCCGCCGCCCGGCCTGGTCGCTGCGCCGCCGTCCCTCCCCGCGTCCTCCTTCTCCTCCTCCTCGTCTCCCGATTCCCCTTGGCCGCCGTCTCTCTGCCTCCCGGCCTCCGTCCCGGCCTCCGATCCGCCTGCTCCTCCAGCCGCCCGCCCGGCCCTCCCGGCCCCATCCCAGCCCCAGAACCTGCCCCTCCACCTCACCGCCCCACCTCCTGGCGGTGGCCCTCCTGGCTGGGGGCCGGGGGTCACGTTTGGGGTGTTTATTATTTTCCCTCCTAGCAATGGGAGCAGGCTGTTGGGGAGCATCCATGGCCCGGGCCTGGGCCTTTGGGGACGGGCTGGGCGGCGGAGCACCCTCTCGCAGGCAGCGTGGCTGGGCCCGGGGTGGGGTGGGGGTGGGGGGCTCCCTTTGCCACACGCAGAGGCTGTGCCCTCCTGTGAGTGGGGTCTCCATGTGCTGCCCATCCGCAGCAGGTGTGGGACCCTGCGGGGGGCGGGGCTGTGGGCTGGATGGGGGCTGGAAAGCAATACGGTGGGGGCCCCCAGGGCCTGAGGGGTTTCTGAGGAGGTTGGGCTGTGGAGGCCTCAGGGAGTGAAGGGGCATGGGTGGTGCCTGCCTTGGTCTCCAGTGTCACCCCCCCCCCCCCCAGGGTGAAGGCTCTGACCTCGGAGCCGCCCTCGCCTGGGGCGGCTTCCACGTCCTCGGTCTGCCTGCCCAGGAGGCCTGAGGACATGGGGCTGCTCCGTCCTCAGCCTTCACAGCTGGTGGGGCCTGGCCTCGGTCTGACCCACTGCCCGTCAGGGCGGTAGCAGAGGCCTCGGGTGTGAGTCTGCAGGGACAGGGACGGGACAGGCGGGGCTGGGACCTCCACGGTGGGGCCTGCAGGGACAGGGATGGGGACAGACAGGGCTGGGACCTCCACGGTGGGGCCTGCAGGGATGGGACAGACAGGGCTGGGACGTCCACGGTGGGGCCTGCAGGGACGGAGACGGGGCTGGGGCCTCCATGGTGCAGGCACCAGCAGCTCCCGGTCACTGACCCAGCGCCTAGCCAGTCCTCGCCTGCTCTGCACACGGCCAGGCTGTGGACGTGGGACCCGTGGGCCGGACCCTGCACTCGGGCTGGGCCTCTGGGCTCCCGCTCGGCTCCAGGACCAGCCACCGGCTCTGGAGCTGGAGGCCCAGGCCCTCGCCCTGGCTGTTCCCTCTGCCTGGACACCACCCCCCCCAGGCCATGTACCCGCTCCCACCTGCCCCTGAGCCGCTCAGATGGTGGCAGGTGGCCTTCCCTGGCACCCCTCTTCACAGACCCTCCTATCACTCACTGTTCCCCTTTAGAAGGAAGCCCCAGGCTGCATGTGATCTGGTACGCTCGCTTGTGCGCAGTGTACATGTATGTGTAGTGTGTGAGCGCGTGTGTGTAGTGTGTTCAGTGTGTGTAGTGTGCTCAGTGAAGTGTGCATGCGTGTGCAGTGTGTGCACATATAGTGTGTGGTGAACCTGTATGTGTGGTGTGTGCACTACAGGTATGCATGTGTGTGCTGTGTGAGTGTGTGCAGAGGAGTGGCCAGGGGCGCTGTGGGCGTGTGGGAGGTGCTCCAGGTCACGTGCACATGGGTGTGGCAGGGTGCCCACGCCCCGGAGCCTGTGCCCGTGTGGGTGCAGGGGCTGCCCTGGCTGGGCTGCTCCGGGCCTGGTCTCGGTGACGTCAGCCCTGGTCATTGCCCAGGCTGCCCCCGCTGCCCCTCACGCCGCCATGCAGTGCCCTGCAGTGCCCACCACACTAACCCTCAGAGCCTCCTTCGCCGATGCCCCGGACCCGGGCACCCTTCCCTCCTGGGCACTGCTCCTAGCCAGGGCCTGCGGGGGTCCCGGTGGCCCCTGAGAGGCGTGGTCTCCTCAGCGGAGGGAGCACTGGTGGGCGGTCCTCCTCCGCTGCCCCCTGCCCCTGTGCCCAGGCTGGTCCCAGGATGTCCGGCGGGGAGCGGAGCCTCCGGCTGAGAATGTGTGTCCTGGGGGTGGGGAGGGGGTGCCGTGGGCCTGCGTTGTGGGGACCCGGCGGTGGGGAGTGGCCCCGGGGTCCGGTCACGGGACGTCTG
Source organism: Pipistrellus hanaki (assembly GCF_964339955.1). Lineage (NCBI taxonomy): Eukaryota > Metazoa > Chordata > Mammalia > Chiroptera > Vespertilionidae > Pipistrellus > Pipistrellus hanaki. Next base: position 1,452,928 of record NC_140503.1, read on the forward strand.
TGGGTCCACACGCAGGCTGTGCGCCGATGCCCGTGGGAGAGGCTGTGCCGGGCCTGGAGCGTGAGGGGCCGGCCATGTGGCTGGGCGGCTCATGGGGAGGGCCAGCGGCCTGGGGCGGGGGCCCGGCGTCTCCGGGAGGTGCTGTCGGGGTGCGGGGGAGCCGGGTGCTTGGGCCTTGGCGGGGCAGGGTCTGTGCTGGCTCCGGGGTTGGGCTCGGGCTCGGGGTCGGGCTCGGGGGTCGGGCTCGGGCTCGGGGGTCAGGCTCCGGGGTCGGACTCGGGGTCGGGGTCGGGGGTCGGGCTCGGGGTCAGGCTCCGGGGTCGGGCTCTGGGTCGGGGTCGGGGCTCCGGGGTCGGGCTCGGGGTCGGGCTCGGGGGTCGGGCTCGGGGGTCGGGCTCGGGCCGGCAGGGAGGGAGCCGCTCTGACAAGCTCTCCCCCCAGGGCCGGACGGGCCGTCGGCGCCACGATGAGCGTCACCTCCTGGTTCCTGGTGAGCAGCAGCGGCACCCGCCACCGGCTCCCGCGGGAGCTCATCTTCGTGGGGCGCGATGAGTGCGAGCTCATGCTGCAGGTGAGGGCGCCCGCCGGGCGGGGCGGGCGGGGGCGGCACACCTCCCGGCCCGGACGCCGGAGGCTCTGGCCGGGGGGCGGCTGCAGGCCGCGCTGACCACAGGGCTCAGCCGCTGAGACTCAGGCCGGCCCCCCGGACGGTGCTGGGGATGGTCCGCCCCGCTCCCTTCTGGGGCTGCTGTGGCCGAGTCTGGGGGAGCGCACGGCCAGCTCCGACCCTCAGGCCTGTCCACGTGGCCGGCGCCCCGGAGGTGCCCTGGGGAGGGCTGCCTGAGGGCACCGGGCCTCGGCAGTCAGCACTCTGGCCCGGGTGTGGGGTCCGGGCTCGGCTTCTGTGGGGAGCAGGATGGGGCGGGGGACGGGCTGGCCCTGGAGGGGCGTGCCCTCTGCTCTGAGCCTCCTGTGTGGTGCGGGCCTGAGGGTGCGAGCTCCCCAGGCTGGCGTCCTCCTGCCTTCTCCCAGGGGCCCTCCCTGCCGCTCTCCCACGGGCTGAGCGGGGCTGGGGATCCTGCTCGGGAGGAGTTCGGGGGCCCCCTCCTGGTTTCTGGCTGGTCACGGGGGGCCCTGAGCAGGGTGGGCCGGGCCCTGGCCTGGGCCTGCCGGGGTGTCTGCCCCGGCTGCCCATCCGGTGGGGAAACTGAGGCTCGGAGGTCTGCAGGTGTGCAGTGCGTGTGGGGTGCCTCCGCCCCGTCCTCGCCGGAGGAGATCCGCCGTCCTCCGTCCTCCACCAGGGCCGCGCCAGCCTGGACGTCCTGCCTGCCGCCCGGGGGCAAACCCTGCCCTCCCCGCACCCTTAGCCACGCCTGGGGGACCCCCTTCCACCCTCCGGCGGGCACCCCTCCCCCAGGGCCTGCGCTGGGCCCAGCCTCTCCCGCACCTGCCCCAGAAGGTGGCCTGGGGACGGGATGGGTGTGGACGTGGTGCGGGGAGGGGCTCGGTCAGAGCGAGGGGCGGGCAGAGCGGAGGGGGTGGCAAGGCCAGGGCACCGGGAGGCCTGCAGGCTTGTGCCCCGGTCTGGGCAGGAGGGGTCACCGCCTGGCCTCTGGGCAGAGGGGGACATGGCCCGGGACCACCTGGCCTGAGCTGTGTGCACCGTGCAGGGTGTGTATGTGCACACGCGTGAGCGCCCCGCGCACCCTCCGCAGGGCAGGCCTGGGGCCGGGCGGGCGCGGGCGGTGCAGGGTGAGCTGGAGCAGGCGCCGGCCTGGGCTTGGGCTGCTGCCTGTGAGGAGGCCTGGGCGGGGCGTCCCCCGGAGGCGCAGGCGTGAGGTTGGAAGCGCCTTTGCTCCCTTTTGAAGTGAGAGCGGACGCCCTTCTCCCAGCGCCCTGTTTGGAGCCTGTGCTGCCGCCGCTCCCATTGCTTGGTGTCGCACCTGGGCCGGGGCCGGGGTGGGGTGGGGGGTCCTCCCTGCTCTGAGGAGCCCTGGTGCGGCCCCAGGTCCGAGGGGGCTGGGCGGGAGCGGTGCCTGGTGACAGCCCTGGCCGGAGTGCGCACAGCAGCCCTGGCTCTGGGTGCAGATTGGGGGTGTGCTGTGCCACGTGCAGGGAGCCCGAAGGTGGGCGGGCCTCTTGCCAGGAGAGGGGTGGTGGGCACAGGTGGAGGACCTGGGCCAGTGGGGGCATGGGACCTCCAGAGTCCGCAGAGGCGGGGGTGGGGTGGGGGAGGGGGAAGGGGATGCTGGGCCCCGGGGGCTGGGCGGGGGGGGGGGGGGCTGGGCCCGGTGGCCGGGAGGCGTGGAGAGGCCTCAGGCCTGTGGCTCGGGGGCAGGGCCGGCCTTCCCGCCCTGGAGGGGTCAGCAGGAGAGGGACCGGCAGGGCCGGTGGGGGCTGGGAGGACAGGACGGAGTGGCCGCAGGGCGGAGGCAGGTGGACAGGTGAGGGTGCTGAGGAGGACAGTGGGCGCTGGTGCAGGTGTGAGGGGGGTGCGGCTGGAGTGGCTCGGAGGCGGGGGGGGGGGGTGGTGGCCAGGATTGGGGGCCTCCCTCTCGGGGAGGGAGGAGAGCGTACAGGCTGCAGGGTCAGTCCTCAGAGGTGGCATCTGGCAAGAGGGACAGGGTGCCCTCGCTGCCGCCCCCTGGTGACCGTGGGTGGCAGGGCCGGGGCCAGCCCCTCCGCGGAGTCCTGGCCCAGAACCACACGCGCCGCCCCAGACCAGGGCCCCCTCAGTCCCCTAATTGGTGAAGCCTCCCTGAGAGGGTGATGCCCAGAGACAGCGGGTCCCTCTGCCCAGGGCCCGCCGGGCTGTTCCCGGTGCTGGGCTGTGCTGGGGCGCGGGGAGCACAGAGGGAGGGGAGCCATCCCCCCCCCACCAGGCCGGGGTCTGAGGAGCCATGGTCGACCGGGGCTGCCCAGGGGGCAGTGACCTGGCCTGTGGGGTCCCAGGATGCTCCTCCAGTGCCCCTCAGCGGGGTGTGTGTGTGTGTGTGTGTGGGGAGGTGCGGGCCCCGCGTGGGCAGCGCAGTGGCCCTGGGCGCCAGGCCGGGAAGGCCCTGGCCAAGGCCACGGGCAGGGTCACGGGGCCGGCGCTGGGGGAGGGGCTCCCGCAGACCTGTGTGAGGCCGACCGAGGAGGCAGTGCGGGTCCGGGCAGAGGGAGGCCGGGGGGAGGGCAGCGGGTCTCAAGGTCAGAGCCTCCTGGCCAGGGACCCGCAGGCTGCTCCAGGAGTGCCACCCGGTCATCTTGGGGTGGGGTGGGGGGGCTCCCCGGGGAGGGCGCCTGGGACAGGGCACCCTGCTCCTCCCGGGCTCAGGGGGCAGGATGGGGGCAGGGGCACCACTGCAGGAGGCTGTGTGGGCCCTGCCCCCCACCTCTCTCCCTCCTCACGGCCCCCCAGGCTCTCAGGCCCCCCACTGTGGTGTCATCATTGTGGGTCACGCCGCTAACTCGGGGCCCAGAATCCAAACAGGTTGCAGTGACCTTGGCTCCGGACGGGGCGGGGTGGGGCGGGGCCAGAACCTTCGTCCACACCCCTGTGAGCTGGGCCTGCAGGTGGGGGGACGTGGGGATGCAGGTCCTAGCCACCTTCCCAGGGCGGGGGTCCTGTCCCCAGCGGCAGGGGCCTGCTGTGGAGGGGGGCCTGGGGGTCCTGGGGCCACTGCCTGGCGGCCCCCAGGGTCACATGCTGCCGCCGGGGTGGGCAGCCCCCGGGCTGGCCGATGGTGCGGGGTCTCCCAGGGCGGGGCCTGGACCTGTGGCCCCTCAGGCACCAGGGCCTCCTGCTGAGTGGCCGGGTCCTGGGCCAAGTGGGCAGCTGGTGCGGGGGCCCCGGGCTCAGCCGTGCCAGGCCTGAGCGGGGGGACAGTGGCCCGGCCCGGCCCCTGCGGGTCCCCAGGCCCTGGAGCGGAGGGGGAGAGCAGGCTGGCCCTCCAGCGGGCAGTGAGGGGCTGGCTGTGTCCTCGGGAGGGGGTGGGGGAAGTGCTGGCAGTGCCAGGCGGCAGTACCGTGTGCGCGGGGCGGGTGTGCCCAGGTGTGTGGAGTGCGGTGCGTGAGCGCAGAGCCCACAGGGTCTGGGAGGGTCACCCAGGTCTGGGTGCACGTGTCCGCCTCCTGGACAGGCTGGGTGCCCCGTGGGGCGGGCTCTCCCCTCCCCCGTCCTCCCTCCGGTTCTGCCGGACCTGCCTGGCCTCCCTGGCTGCCCTCGGAGGGAACATCACATCCCAGCCAGCGGAGGGTTCCCAGCCTCCCACGGGGGGAGGGGTCACGAAGGTGGGGCCTGGGGTGCCGGGGAGGAGCCAGCTGGCATCTGGCAAACCTCCAGCCTGATCTGGTGCCGGGGCTGGCGGGCCGGGCACACACCCTGCAGGGTGAGGTGTGAGGTGTGGGTGGGACGGGGGCTCCGAGGCTGAGGCTGGGGGTGGGGCCGTGGTGGGACGGTGGGGCCCCGCATGTGCCGCTGCCTCCTGGGATTGCCCAGCGGGAAGGCCCCTGACATGGCCGGTGCCCGGTGCCCGCAGTCCCGCAGCGTGGACAAGCAGCACGCCGTCATCAACTACGACCAGGACCGCGATGAGCACTGGGTGAAGGACCTGGGCAGCCTCAATGGGGTGAGTGCGGGCCCCACCCCTCCACGGCCCCTCCCTCTGCATTGGCCACGCCCTTCTCAGTGGCCACGCCCCTCCATGGCCCCTCCCTCTGCACTGGCCTCATCCCCTCCATGGCCCCTCCCTCTGTGCTTGCCACGCCCCTCTCCATGACCACACCCCTCCATGGTCCCACCTCCCTCCATGGTCCCTCCTTCTGCACTGTCCCCGCCCCTCTCCATGGCCACGCCCTTCCATGGCCCCTCCCTCTGCACGGCCCCATTCCCTCCATGGCCTCTCTGCACTGTCCCCGCCCCTCTTCATGGCCCCGCCCTTTGCACTGGCCCCGCCCCTCCATGGCCCCTCCCTCTGCACTGACCCCGCCCCTCCACGGCCCCGCCCTCTGTACTGGCCCCGCCCCTCTCCACAGTCCCGCCCTCTGCACTAGTCCCGCCCCTCTCCATGCCCCTTCCCTCTGCACTGGCCCCGCCTCTCCATGGCCCCTCCCTCTGCTGGGCTCACCCCAGCTCTGTCTCTCTCTGGGGCCCCCCTCTGGACCACACCTCCGCTGAGTGTCCTCGGCCCCACAGGACCTCTGCTCAGTGGGCAGCCACCCTCTCAGCAGGCTCCCGTGGGGAGCGGAGCCAGACAGCCTGGCCCGGCCTGACCAGCCTCGCCATGGGCCACCCTGGTGTGTGCCTCGCTGCTCCCGAGGGCACCGTGGCCGGGGCCGGGCAGCACAGGCCTGAGTGGACGAGAGGAAGTCTGCCTCACAGAGACGGCCAGGTGTTCAGCTGGAGGGGCTGCACCCTGTCCGGCACCACCAAGGCCGGGCTCTGCCACCCCTCAATTCGGCGGCGTCTGTCCCTGCCGGTGGGCTCCAGGCTGGGTGACCTTGTGCTAGAGCCTGAGGGAAGGGGATCCCCCTTAGCCGCCCAGAGCCTGAGGGAAGGGGATCCCCCTTAGCCGGCCCTGTCCCCCTCAGCAGGCCCGGCCCCCCTCAGCCGGCCCCCCTCAGCCGGCCCGGCCCCCTCAGCCGGCCCGGACCCCCTCAGCTGGCCCGGTCCCCTCAGCTGGCCCGGCCCCCCTCAGCCGGCCCCCCTCAGCCGGCCCGGCCCCCTCAGCTGGCCCGGCCCCCCTCAGCCGGCCCGGCCCCCCTCCCTCAGCCGGCCCGGCCCACCTCAGCCGGCCCCCCTCAGCCGGCCCGGCCCCCTCAGCCGGCCCCCTCAGCCGGCCCGGCCCCCTCAGCCGGCCCGGCCCCCTCAGCCGGCCCCCCTCAGCCGGCCCGGCCCCCTCAGCCGGCCCCCTCAGCCGGCCGGCCCCCCTCAGCCGGCCTGTCTCCACAGACGTTCGTGAACGAGGTGCGCATCCCGGACCAGAAGTACGTCACGCTGAAGCTCAATGACGTCATCCGCTTCGGCTACGATATCCTTCCCCCCCACCCCCCGCGCTCCCTCCAGCTCCCGCCCCGGGGCCCCTGCTCCCGGGCCCACTCGCCCTTATCCTGGGCGCAGGGGGCCTCAGCGGACAGCGGGGTGAGGGCGGCGAGGAGGAACCGCCCGCGGGCCTGCCTCACCCAGGGCCCGAGGGACAAGCGAGCCCTCCCTGGGCCCCGAGCCCCTTGGCCGGGGCTGGGCCTGGCGCTCCGTGCCCAGAACTCGGCGGGTGGGGCCGTGCCTCCCCGGGCAGCGGGCCCGTACACACGGCAGGAGAGCGTGCTGTTCAGCCCGCATTCGGGGGGCTCACCGGCCGGGGCCCTGCCACCCCGGGAACCTTGGGTGGTCCGGGATGGCTGGAGGGGGGTGCCCTCGGGGGCTCCTGCCTGCCACGCCCCGGTGAGTGGCAGTGAGGGGGGTGCACGGTGTGCCCTGAGCCCGTGGGCATGTGACCTGGAGTGGCCTTTGCCCTCTACTCCTCCAGTGGGGGAGCACAGGGTGCAGGCTGTGCCCGCGGCGTGGACACGTGCCCGGAGCACACGGGGTGGGGGGCAGCGTGATGCCGGGCCTCCCTCCCTGAGCCGGCCCGCCCGGAGCGCCCCTTTATCTCCGGCTGAGCTGTCCCTCCCGTTCTCCTTAACGCCCCCACATGCCAACATGTACGTGCTGGAGCGTGTGCAGCACCGCGTGCCGGAGGAGGCACTCAGGGTCAGTGCCAGCGCCCGCCGGCCCCCACCCCCGCCCCCGCACGGCCCTGTGTGTCCCTGTGTCTCCCAGCCCTCCGCTCCCACCCCATCCTCCCTGGCCAGCACCCCGGCCGGCCCGGCCTGCTCTGCAGGGCCACCCAGTCCGGCAGGTGGGGAGGCAGGCATTCCGGGCCAGGCTGCGGCGGCCACCGCGGGGGCGTGGCTGTGGGTGTAGCGTGGCCCTGGCATGCACAGACACCTCTACCCCCACATGCACACACACGTACATGTGCAGACACCACACATGCACAGATACCCACATGTGCACAAATGCAAAGACACACTAAAATGTGTACACTTTTAGGCATACTGTGCACACACATGTGTAGTCATGCTCTCACACATGCACAGGAGCAGACACACACATGTATACACGTGTGAGCACACGTTCATACAGGCGCACAGGAAGACACACACGTGTATACACACATAGGCACACATGCATGCACGCGCACACACACGTGCATGTGAACATATGTTCTCACAATTGCTTGGACAGGCCACTGTTCCCCCCGCACGGCTCCTAGTGGCTGACCCGGGCCCGGGCCCGCCCGCCCCTCTGGTGGGCTGGGTTGCAGTCTCCCCTCGGGCATTGCTGCCCACCCCCTCCTCCACCTGAGCAAGCCGCTCCCCGGAAGGCCTTGTGGTTCTGGGGTCCCCCGGCTGGGGCAGGGGCAGGCAGGGCTCAGGCTGCCCCGGGGGGGGGGGGGAGGTGTCCTGAGGCGGAGGGCCCTCACTGCCTCCTCCCGCAGCACGAGAAGTACACCAGCCAGCTGCAGGTGAGCGCCAAGGGGCCGGCGCCCAAGAGGGCCGAGGCGCTCCCGGAGCAGGCGCCGTACTGCGAGTCCTCCAGCTCCCGGCCGGAGCGCGACCGGAGGCCCGGCACAGGTATGACCTGCCCCCAGGCGGCTCCCACGGCTCCCGATTCACCTCACGGGGAGCAGTCCTCTCCCCCACCACCCCTCGCTCCGCCTCAGCCTCTGGGCTCCCACCCCCAGCAGCCATGCACAGCCTGCTCACGTATGAGCCCTGGTGCCCATGTACACGCCCTGCACACACCCCCAACCATGCACGCATGCCCCCTGCACACACACCCATCCACACACCTCTGCCCCCTGCACACACACCCATCCATACACACCTACCTCTGCACACACACCCATTCATACATCCCTGCCCCCTGCACACACACACCCATACACTCCTGTCCCCTGCATGCACACCCACGCATACACACCTGCCCCCTGCACACACACCCATCCATATAGCCCTGACCCCTGCACACACACGCATTCATACACCCCTACCCCCTGCACACACACCCACACACGCACACCTGCCCCCTGCACACACACCCATCCATATAGCCCTGCCCCCTGCACACACATGCATTCATACACCCCTACCCCCTGCACACACACCCACACACGCACACCTGCCCCCTGCACACACACATCCATACACCCCTGCCTCCTGCACACACACCCACCTACACACCCCTGCCCCCTGCACACACACCCATCCACACACACCTGCCCCTGCTCACACACCCATCCACACACACTTGCCCCTGCACACACACCCACACCCCTGCCCCTGCCCCTGCACAGTGAGCTGTCACCCTTATCCACGTGGAAGGGCTCGGGGCTGTTGGCAGCTGGTCCTGGCGGCTGCAGGCCGGAGCTGGGGGCGATGCCCGCCTGCCCGCCTGCCCCAGTCCCCCTGCTGTGGTCTGCCCTGTGGTTGGCCCCAGGGACCTGGAGTCCACGCTCCCTCCGCAGAAACAGCCACCTACCGCACGCCCCTGTACGGGCAGCCCTCCTGGTGGGGGGAGGAGGACGCGGGCGCCCCGTCGGAGGACCGGCCGCCCGAGGGGCCGTACCCAGGTAGGTCCCGGGCCGGACAGGCCCATGGAGCCCCGGACTCCATCTGCGGGATGGGGCTCCCGTCCAGGGAGGTGGTGGGTGAGGGTGCCGCCCTCGGTCCCCCCTGAGAAGGTGTTCCCCGACCCCCAGAGCGGCCCAAGGAGCTGGCTCCGCAGGACGGGGAGCTGGCCGGCACGCCGCCCGGCCTCCGGGCCCCCTCGGAGCCCCAGGGCTACGCCTTCCGCCGGGAGCCCAGCTACTTCGAGATCCCCACGAAGGAGGCCCCGCCGCCCCGGCCGCCCGAGGCGCCGGCCCACGAGGCGCCCACCAGGGACGTGGCGCCGGGTGGCGTGCCCGTGGTGCAGAGCCACGCCTCCTTCACCATCGAGTTCGACGACGGCAGCCCGGGCAAGCTGAAGATCAAGGACCACGTCACCAAGTTCTCACTGCGCCAGCGGCGGCCGCCCGGCAGGGCCGCGCCCGGCGAGGCCGTCTCGGCCGAGACCAAGGTGGCCGACTGGCTGGTGCAGAACGACCCCAGCCTGCTGCGCCAGGCGGGCCCCGGCGAGGACCGCCACAGCGCCAAGAGCGACCTGCCCGTCCACGCCCGCACCCTGAAGGGTGAGTGCCCCTGCCTGGCCGCGTGTCCCTCCCGGGGCAGGGCCCTCTCTGCTTGAAGTCCATTTTTATTTTTAAAATATATTTTATTTATTTTATTTATTTTTATTTTTTATTTTTTTAAAATATATTTTATTGATTTTTTTACAGAGAGGAAGGGAGAGGGATAGAGAGTTAGAAACATCGATGAGAGAGAACCATCGATCAGCTGCCTCTTGCACACCCCCTACTGGGGATATGCCCGCAACCAAGGTACATGCCCTTGACCGGAATCGAACCTGCGACCTTTCAGTCCGCAGGCTGATGCTCTACCACTGAGCCAAACCGGTTTTGGCCCCCCCCCCCTTTTTTTTTTTAAAAATATATTTTATTAATTTTTTACAGAGAGGAAGGGAGAGAGATAGAGAACTAGAAACGTCGATGAGAGAGAAACATCGACCAGCTGCCTCTTGCACACCTCCTACCGAGAATGTACCCACAACTAACATACATGCCCCTGACCGGAATTGAACCTGGGACCTTTTAGTCCACCGACCGACGCTCTACCACTGAGCCAAACCGGTTTCGGCCCATTTTTATTTTTATTTTTTAAATATATCTTATTGATTTTTCACAGAGAGAAAGGGAGAGGGATAGAGAATTAGAAACATCGATGAAAGAGAAACATCCATCAGCTGCCTCCTGCACACCTCCCACGGGGGATGTGCCCAGAACCACACCTGCCCTTGACCAGAATCGAACCTGGGACCTTTGACCAGAATCGAACCTGGGACCTTTCAGTCCGCAGACCGACGCTCTATCCACTGAGCCAAACCGGTACATGCCCTTGACCAGAATCGAACCTGGGACCTTTCAGTCCGCAGACCGACGCTCTATCCACTGAGCCAAACCGGTCAAGGCTCAATTTTCCTTTTAAAAAATATATTTTTATTGATTTCAGAGGGGAAGGGAGAGGGAGACGGAGAGAAGCATCCATGAGGAGGTAGAATCGTGGATCGGCTGCCTCCTGCAGGCCCCTCCGGGGTGACCAGCATGGTCCCGGGACTCACCTGGGTCACGTGTACGGGGCTCCGTGGGGCTCGGGTGCCATGTCCCCAGCCGCAGGTGACAGCTATGGTTGGGTGTGTCGGCCCCCCTGGGGCTCATGCGTTGGGGTCCCCGCCCCCCAGGCCACAAACACGAGGACGGCACGCAGAGCGACTCGGAGGACCCCGTGGCCAAGGCGGCGGCAGCGGCGGCCGGGGTCCCCGTGGAGAACGGGGAGCAGGCGCGGCTGCAGAGGCAGATCAAGCGAGACCCCCAGGAGCTGCTGCACAACCAGCAGGCCTTCGTCATCGAGTTCTTCGACGAGGACACGCCCCGCAAGAAGCGCTCCCAGTCCTTCACGCACGCCCCGCCCGGGGACCCCAAGCCCGACAGGCGCCGCGGCCCGGGGCCCGCCGACAGCCGCGGGGGCGCCCCGGCCCCGGCCCGGGGGCGGGCAGCAGCGCGGGGCCGCAGCGGGCCAGCTCGCTCAAGCGGGAGAAGACGGAGGAGCGGCTGGCCGGCCCCCCCACGCCCGCCAGGGCCCCCGCGCGCCCCTTCGGCTCTGTGGGGCGCCGCTCGCGCCTGGCCCAGGACTTCATGGCCCAGTGTCTGCGGGACGGCTCGCCGGCCGCCCGCCACAGCCCCAGCCCCGGCCCCGAGAAGGTGCCCACGGCACTGCCCGCCCCGCTGACGCCCCGCGGGGCCAGTCCCGTGCCCCCTCGCCCCCGCCGCCCCCCGCGGACCCCCAGCTCACCAAGGCGGACCCCCAGCTCACCAAGGCGGACCCCCAGCTCACCAAGGCGCGCCGGCAGGAGGAGGACGACAGCCTCAGCGATGCGGGCACCTACACCATCGAGACGGAGGCGCAGGACCGGGAGGTGGAGGAGGCCCGCAAGATGATCGACCAGGTGAGTGCCCCTCGGTCAGGCCCCGGTGGTGGGCCAGTCAGGGGCCCTGCTCCCGGGGGGCGTGTCTGGGCAGAGGGGGCGGGGAAAGGGCGTGTCATGGGGTGGGGTGGGCGGGGCGTGCCAGGGCGTGGTGTGTGTGGGGGGTGTGGGCAGAGGCGGGCTGGCCGGGCGGGGATGGGGGGACGGGGCCGGGTGGGGTAGGGGTGGGCTGGGCGAGCCTGGGTGGAGGTGTGCGGGGCGTGCTGGGCTGGGCGGGGCGTGCTGGGCTGGGCGGGGCGAGCGGGTGCCCTAACAGCTGCCTCTCCCGCAGGTGTTCGGGGTACTGGAGACGCCTGACCTGTCCAGGGCGTCCTCGGCCATCTTCCGCCCAGTCATCCGCGGGGACGGAGAGGAAGCCGGCGACGGGATGGTCCAGCGGGTGTCCCTGCTGCAGGAGCTCACCTCCCGGCCGGTGGGCGTGGCCCCCCAGGGGGAGCTCCAGGTACGCGCAGGCCACGCACTGGCCACACACGGGCCACGCACGGGCCACGCACAGACACCGCCCAGGTCCACGTTGGGCCGCCATGGGTCCTGTATGCACTCACCCAGACTCCAGTTCTGCCCGGAGCTGGACTCCAGGCCCCAGAGAGGCTGGGCCCAGCCCGTTCCCAAGGAGCCAGCCCAGCTGGCCGGCGGCTAGGCCGGGTGTAGAGGACTCAGCAGCCTTGAGGCCCTGAGTCCAGATGGCACGTGGGTGTGTGCTGGGCCCAGTCCAGGTGGTGTGTTGGGGTCTCTCAGCCTAGAGGAGGCAGCCGGGCGTCCGGCTGTTTGTGGGGGGGGGGGGCTCCCCCGTCTACTGACACACCCCTGCCTTCTCCCTGCAGGACCCCCCAGTGCCAGGCTCCCCTGGAGGCCCAAAGTGGGTGTCCCGCTGGGCCAGCCTGGCTGACAGCTACTCGGACCCGGGTCTGGCTGGTAAGTGGCTCCGGGGCTATTCCAGGGGGCGGGGGGGTGGTGAGCTCCTGTGGCCGAGCCTGGGATAGGGATGGGCACTGTGTGCCCGAGGCCGGCGGCCAGCGGCCGTGACCACTGCCCTTGTCTCCGCAGAGGACGGCCCGGGCCGCAGAGCCGGGGAGCCGGAGGCGGCCGCGCCCGTGCGCCAGCGGCGGCTGCTCCCCCCGCTCCCCAGCGAGCGGGCGGGCAGCCCCGCCGGCCCCGAGGCCGCCAGGAGGAGTGGGCCGGGGCCCCCGGAGCCGGGCAGCGAGCCGGCCGGCCGCCTCCCGGGCCCGGAGGACGTGGAGCCCGACAGCCTCAGCGATGCCAGCGGCTCAGATGGCGGCCCCCCGGAGGGGCTGGTGTGGAGGCGGGACCGGTGCTCTCCGAGGACCGCGGGGGAGCCGGCCCCGGGGCGCTCTTCCTCGGGGACCAGAACGGGGAGGCGGCCCCGCCCCGGCAGACGCCTGCGGCTCCGGGGGCGGCGGAGGGCCCGGGGCGGGCGGCCCAGCCCCGCGCCCCCGCCAGGGACGGCGTCTACGTCAGCGCCAGCGGCAGGATGGCCCTCAGGCTGCAGACGGCTGGCCGGCCGCCCGAGCCCGAGGGCCCCGCGCCGGCCAGGGAGGCCACGGCCTTCGTCCGGCAGGAGAGCTTCACCAAGGACCCGGCCCGCAGCCCCCCGGCGCCCGGCCAGCTCCCCACCATCTCCAGCCACCCGCTCCTGCAGGACCTGGCCGCCGCCCGGGCCTCGCGCATGGACGTCCACTCCCAGGACACCCAGCTGATCCTGAAGGAGACCGAGACGGCCCTGGCGGCCCTGGAGGCCCGGCTGCTCTCCAAGTCCGCGGCCGAGGGCGAGGGCGCGGCGGGCAGCGCCCCGGGGCCGCCCGAGGACTCCCCGTCCGGCGACTCGGACGTGGACACGGCCAGCACCATCAGCCTGCTCAGCGGCAAGAACGGGCCCAGCCCCACGAGCCCCCAGCTGCTGGGGCTGCAGCGGGAGAAGCCGCCAGCGCAGGACCTGGGGGGCGGCCCCCCGAGCGGCGCCCGGGACTGGCTCTCGGAGAAGCCTCGCCGCCCGGCGTGCCAGGCGGACGCGGGCCGCGGGGAGCCCGGGCGGCGCCTGGCCGTCCGGCGAGGCCAGGGGTCGCTGGACTGGCCCGACGAGGAGCGCGGCTCCGGCCTGGCCCGGGACGGCTCGGACACGGCCGCCTCAGACCACGAGACGCCCGGGATCACCAGGACGGGGCGGCCCGGGTCCCGCCGGAAGCCCGCGGCCCCGCCGCCCTCGCCGGCCGCCCGGGAGGAGCAGGGCCGCGTGTCGGCCAGCGCGCAGAAGGTGCAGCAGGCGCTGACCCGCTCCAACAGCCTGTCCACCCCGCGGCCCACGCGCGCCTCCCGGCTGCGGCGGGCCCGGCTGGGCGACGCCTCGGACACGGAGGCCGCGGACGGCGAGCGGGGGGCCCCGGCCAACGGCCAGGAGCCGGCGGGGCGCCCGGCCGCCGAGCAGGCCAGGAAGCTCTCGCGCCTGGACATCCTGGCCATGCCCCGCAAGCGGGCGGGCTCCTTCACCGGGCCCGGCGAGGCCGAGGCCGCCCCCGCCCGCTCCGGCTTCTCCGGCCGCAGCGCCGAGCTGCCCTGCTCCAACCGCAAGCCCACCAGGGCCGAGGCCCAGCCCGCCGCCCGGAGGACCGCCCCCGCCGCCCCTGCCGCCCGCCAGCCCTTCAGCAGGAACCGCCCGGGCAGCGCCCGCTACTCCTCCCCCAGTGAGTGCCCGGCAGCAGGCGGGCGGCGGGCGGAGGGGCGGCGGCTCCGTGTCTGGGGGCCCTGTTCCCTGGGCGGGCGTGTCACTGAGGACTCGCGGGCGGGTGCACGGCGGGGCCTCCCTGGTGTCCCGCTGGCCTGGGTGAGGGCGGGACCCTCCCCCGTGTCTGGGTGTCCTCCTGGGTGGGACCCTGTGGGGTGCAGGCTGGGCCGTCCGTGTGGGCTGGGCCAGGGGAGGGTACGCTGCCCGCTGGCTGCTATCGGGGTGTGGCGCCCCAGGTGCCCTCTGAGCCTGGGCCCTGTGGCCAAGGGACGGCTGTGTCCCTCTCCCCACCCTACACGAGTCACGTGCAGCGAGGAGGGGCCGGCCTCCTGCCCCGGCAGCTGGACACCCACGCCTGCCCAGCGGGCTGACCCAGAGCCCGACCCGCAGCTCCGAGTGAATTGGTTTAAGGTGTAGACGCTGCTGTTGCTGCTGCCACCTGGACAACCCCTCCTGCATCTGGACACCCCTCCCCCACCCAGACACCCCTCCCCCACCCAGATACTCCCTCCCCCACCCAGACACCCCTATCCCCACCCAGATACCCCTCCCCCACCCAGATACCCCCTCTTCCACCCAGACACCCCTATCATCACCCAGATACCCCTCCCCAACCCAGATACCCCCTCCCCCACCCAGACACCCCTATCCCCACCCAGATACCCCCTCCCCCACCCAGACACCCCTATCCCCACCCAGATACCCCCTCTTCCACCCAGACACCCCCTATCCTCACCCAGATACCCCTCCCCACATTTGGACACCCCTCCCCCCACCCGCACACCCCCTCCCCCATCTGGACACCCCTCCCCCACCCACACACCCCCTCTGCATCTGGACACCCCTCCCCCACCCAGACACCCCTATCCTCACCCAGATACCCCTCCCCGACCCAGGTACCCCCTCCCCCACCCAGACACCCCTATCCCCACTCAGATACCCCTCTCCCTCCCCACGCTGGCTCAGCCTGAGAGCTAATTCCGAAGCGGATGCTGAGCTGTGGGGTGCACTGGAGGAAGGGGTGGCTTGCTCTGAATGCTGCCTGCGCACACCCCCCCCCCTTATTGATTGTGCACGATGTGGCCACGTGGAGCTCAGAGCAGGGCTGTGCACGGTCAGGTGGAGGGTCAGGCTGGTGCAGGGAGGCGTGAGGGGTGAGGTCAGACTCTGCCACAGGCCAGGCTGTGCTCAGCACCCAGGGCTGGGACCATCCTACTGGGAGGTGTGCCCGTCTGGTGTGTGGGCACCACTGCCCCGCCCCCAGGACAGCTCCCGCTGAGGCACAGCCAGGCCGCCCAGCCCTGCATGTGCCTCGGCCGGTGGTGGCCTCCAGACCCTGGCGCTTAGCTGCCGCCAGCACTGCGGCTGGGTGCGGGTGCAGGGGCAGCACCAGGCCTGCGGGGGGCCTGGGGCTGCCACGGAGCTGAGCGCCGCCCGTTCTGTTCTTGCTCCTGGAACCAATTCACTCGCCCAGGCGCGCGCCGCCGGCAGCAGGGCTCCGACTGCACGTCCACCTCGGAGGAGGAGTACGGCTCCCGCCACGGCTCCCCCAAACACACGCGCTCCCGTGCCTCAACAGCCACGCAGACGCCACGGGCCGGCACCCGGGCCCGGCCCCGGGGCCCCGGCCTCCGGGACACCGACGACGAGGAGGAGCCCAACCCCTTCGGGTTCATCGTGCAGCCGGCGGAGATCGCCGAGATCGCCAGGTGCGTGCCGCGTGCCAGGGCCGGAGCACCCGAGGGCAGGGCTGGGCTGGGCTCTCTTCCCAGGTGGGCTTCACAAATGCTCTTTGGGTGGAGGGGTGATTGGATGGGAGGAGGGAGGAGGGATGGATCGTCAGGTGGATAGATGGGTGGATGGATGGATAGATAATCGGATGGATGGGTGGATGGATGGGTAGGTAATTGGGTGGGAGGATGGATAGATGGATGGGTGGATGGTTGGATGGGTGGGTGGTTGGATGGGAGGATGGATAGGGTGAGGGATAGACAGTCAGGTGGGTAGAGGGGTGGATGAAGGTTGGCTGAGTGGATGGCTGGGTAATTGGATGGATGGATGAATGGGTAGTTGGATGGGTGGGTGGTTGGATGGGAGGATGGATAGGGTGAGGGATAGACGGTCAGGTGGGTAGAGGGGTGGATGAAGGATGGCTGAGAGGATGGCTGGGTAATTGGATGGATGGATGGATGGATGGATGGGTAGTTGGGTGGGTGGGTGGTTGGATGGGTGGATGGATAGGGTGAGGGATAGACAGGTGGGTAGAGGGGTGGATGAAGTATGGCTGAGTGGATGGCTGGGTAATTAGATGAATGGATGGATGGATGGATGGATGGATGAATGGGTAGTTGGATGGGTGGGTGGTTGGATGGGTGGGTGGATGAATGAGTGGTTGGATGGGAGGATGGATAGGGTGAGGGATAGAGATCAGGTGGGTAGAGGGGTGGATGAAGGATGGCTGAGTGGATGGCTGGGTAATTGGATGCATGGATGGATGGGTTTTGGATGGGTGGGTAGTTGGATGGGTGGGTGGTTGGATGGGTGGGTGGGTGATTGGATGGGTGGGTGGTTGGATGGATGGATGGATGGATGAGTGGGTAGTTGGATGGGTGGGTGGGTGGATGGGTGGGTGGTTGGATGGGAGGATGGATAGGGTGAGGGAAAGACGGTCAGGTGGGTAGAGGGTGGATGAAGGATGGCTAAGTGGATGGCTGGGTAATTGGATGGATGGATGGATGGATGGATGGATGAATGGGTAGTTGGATGGGTGGGTGGTTGGATGGGAGGTTGGATAGGGTGAGGGATAGACGGTCAGGTGGGTAGAGGGGTGGATGAAAGATGGGTGAGAGGATGGCTGGGTAATTGGGATGGATGGGTGGATGGATGGATGGGTAGGTGGATGGGTGGGTGGTTGGATGGGAGGATGGATGGGAGGATGGATAGGGTGAGGATAGAGGTCAGGTGGGTAGAGGAGTGGATGAAGGATGGCTGAGTGGATGGCTGGGTAATTGGATGCATGGATGGATGGGTTTGGATGGGTGGGTGGTTGGATAGGTTGGTAGTTGGATGGGTGGGTGGTTGGATGGGTGGGTGGTTGGATGGGTGGGTGGTTGGATGGATGGATGGATGGATGGGTGAGTGGGTGGATGGATGAATGGATGGATGGGTGAGTGGGTGGATGGATGAGAGGATGGATGGGAGGATGGATAGGGAGAGGGATTTAGGTCAGGTGGGTAGAGGGGTGGATGAAGGATGGGTGAGCGGAAGGGAGGATGGCTGAGTGGATGGCTGGGTAATTGGATGCATGGATGGATGGGTTTTGGATGGGTGGGTGGTTGGATAGGTTTGGTAGTTGGATGGGTGGGTGGTTGGATGGGTGGGTTGGTTGGATGGGTGGGTGGTTGGATGGGTGGGTGGTTGGATGGGTGGGTGGTTGGATGGATGGATGGATGGATGGGTGAGTGGGTGGATGGATGAATGGGTGGTTGGATGAGAGGATGGATGGGAGGATGGATAGGGAGAGGGATAGAGGTCAGGTGGGTAGAGGGTGGATGAAGGATGGGTGAGCGGAAGGGAGGATGGGTGAGTGGATGGATGGGTGGTGGATGAGGGGTGGATGTCAGACAGAGGGATGGGTGGCTGGGTGGATCAGATGTTCCTGGGAGGACGGGGCCTCTGGCACGCAGACGCCTCCAGAGCTCTGGCTGACGATGTGCCCCGTGTGGTCCCTCACCAGAAGGCCTCCTCAGGCCGGGTGCAGAGAGTGGCGGGGGCGGGTCCTCTCAGCAATGATGGCCCTCCGGGGCCTGTGGGGGGCAGGAGGGGCCTGGCTGGGTGGTCTGAGAGCCACGGGAGGCTGTGGAGAGGCAGACGGGGCCGGCGGTGCTGGGGCTCAGCTCCCTGGGCCGCCCTGCGCGGTGGGGAGGTCCTGGCTTATCTGCTTTTCCCGCCTTTTCCTCTGCCCCATTCTGCCCTCGCCTGAGGCCCCGCCCCCTATCCTGCCTCAGTTTCCCTCCGTGTTCGTGGCAGCCCTGGTGGTTAGCCCCTGTCCCTGGAGCGGGGGGTGCCTGCCTGGGAGCCCGTGGGTGTTTGCCCAACCTCCCTGCTCTGGCCCTGCCCCCCCTCCCCCCGCCCCATGCCCGCCTCCCTCCCCCGGACCCCGGGACACGTGCCTCCGGTGGAGCCGTGGCCAGTGGCTGGTTGGGCGAAGTGTGGGCCAGGCTGCAGGCCGCAGGCCCCCCTCGGCGGCCGCCCTGGGGACTCTCCTTGGGAGGGTGTGTGTGGGGGAGATGGAGTCCTGCTCCCGCCCTCCCGCCGGGCAGGCTGGGGGCCCAGACCGCCTTTCCCGCCCGCAGGCTGAGCCAGACGCTGGTGAAGGACGTGGCCATCCTCGCCCGGGAGATCCACGATGTGGCCGGGGACGGCGACCCGGGCCCCCCCGGGCCCCCCCGCAGCTCCCCCCTCGGCAACATGCCCAGCACCCCCGCCTCCACCATCTCCGCCCGCGAGGAGGTGAGCGGCCCGGCCGAGGGCCGAGGGCC